>NW_008335436.1:3394896-3407382 GCF_000622305.1 Nannospalax galili | reverse complement strand
TTTTTGTGAGTATCCTTCAGGGCCCCAAAGACTTATTATTCCAGCGAGTTTTGTTTTGTTTCTGCTTTTTGGAAAAATAAACCTTTTTGGTCTTTTGGCATTGGACCCAATGATCCAGTGCCTCATCCAAACTCACAAAGATTTATGCCTACCTACATTTTCTTTTAAGAGTTTTATATTTGGCACTCTTACTTTTAGATTTCGAATCCATTTTTAATTTTCTTTTTTTTTTTCATATACTGTGACGTATTGCTCAAGTGAACTCTTTTGTACCATTTGGTAAACCAAAAACACATTTTTTTCTCATATTATGAAGCCTTTTCTTTCTGAAAGCACCTAATTTAATTTCTGAAAGTGTGATTCTTCATTACTTAGTGCAGTAATTTGGACGAATAGTTTGTTTTTATTTTATTGGTAGCTTGTTTATTTTAGAAAAATGTCTCATACATTTTATGGATGGTTGACCATTTGCTGTCAAAAAGTGATTATCTCAGGAAAAATAATGTTTTTCAAAATTTTAAGAAATCCAGAAAATGTGAGTTATTTGGATCTGTAAATATAAGGAGATTGATATAAGAAAAAAATGGAAATTATAGTTCGGTGAATGGAAATTGATGAATATCTTTAGTCACTAATTAAGTTCCAAGAAATGATTTAGATTTCATTAATTAATACTTTTAGTCCAAACTCGGTTGCTTCCTCCAAAATCATGTGGCCAGGAACCTGCAAAGCTTGACTGTGAACCTAGCTGTCAGTGACCTCTAGCCATGTTGTCTCCATCCACCAGAGTTCATAAGAATTAATGGGCTGCATCTGAGGACTAGATCTACTCATCTGAGGACTAGATCTACTCATACTGTCTCAGGCCATGTGAGTGCTGAGGTTGGGTATGGAAAATGGGGTGGGGGGTGTGCATGATAGCCATCTCTCAACACTTAGCCAGGAAGCTGTTTGCCCAGCCTTTCCCTTCTCCCTCAGCTGTGTTTATCCCATTATTTAACTTTTATTTTATCTTTTCAGAGATGTCTTTAAACATTCTAATTTCTTAACGTTGTGGGTAGTTACTTTCAATTTATTAAGAGCCACAGTTAAGTGGAATAATGACAGTTTAAAATTACATCATAAGTTATCACAGAAAGCACATAACCTCAAGTTCTATCATTTCATAAAATTAATCTTGGGTGTATTTATGAATTTTCTCGCTCTGTCCCTCCTGATCTTGCTCCCTCCCCACTTCAGGAAGTCTGGAATATTAATGTAGAGGATGGAAAATGTCTGAACTATTTAGTAATATTCTGAGAGGCAATGAGGTGAATATTCGCTTTGAGTTGAATCTTCAGATATTCCCAGTAATTGTTAAATCTTCTTGAACTGTGTTTTTCCTCATAAAAGGAGCATATGAAACATCTCATAGTGTTGTTCTGAAAATTAAATGATATATATTTATTTCACCAAATCATGCAGTAGTTACCCAATAAATGTGCCCATTATTAATCTTTTGCATATCATATTTTATCATAATCATTATTATTAAACAAATATTTTGTTAAAATTAGAGTGCTTTAAAAATCAAACAGATGGGAAACATGAGTGGTTTGGCAATTGTTAACTGACTCTGTGATAGTTTAAAGATGATTAAATGCTCTTTGATTTAATGGAAACTCCTAACTAGTTTTCAAAACACAGGGACTGGAAACATGCTTGCAGCTTTTAAAAGATGCCATGCCATCTTTTTATACTTAATGTGATCTTAATTAAAGCCGTTGGCAACACTGATTTATAACCTTTAATAACCAGAGATATATTTCCTCAAAGAAAAGTCAAGACTCATGATTTTTGACTTGTTTCAAAAATATCCTACTGGATTTTGCGTGTTTTCTAAAGTAATATATTTTATGTAAGCCTTGTATTTATATTTCTGTAGAAGTATTTTCAAATACCTCACAGTCCATGATCAAAAATTACGGAGACAATGCATGTGGATTGCTTTGTCCCCAAACCCCTACTTGTTTCATACTTTATGATGATGTAAAATGTACAGTGTGATTTTAAAACATTTTGACCTGGTATACAGCAAACAGCATATTTATATGGCTAGGAAGCACATAGGTATTCTTAACTGAATTTCCTCCATGATTTTCTGCTCTTTTTCCTCCATATCTCATTAACCAAGGCTGCTAAATTGATTTCACAACCCACTAATGGGATGGAACCTTATGTCGGATAAACACTTTTTTCCAAGAAGTAATCACTTGACTTTTAACTCCATGCCAAATCCAGATCAAGGAATTTGTGAAACACCTAGAAAATTCTCGCTATTTGTGAACCTCTTTAATGTTTTCCGTTTCTACACAGATCTCATTGGTAATATACCACCTCCCTTCTTGCACATTGGATAAAGGTGTTCTACATCCTTGTGAGTAAAATACCAGTACAAACGCTTTCCAAATGCATCATCAAATTGTATTCTAGTCCCTTTAAGTGCAATAAAAGATAATTCCACTGAATATATACTATGTTCTTTCATTTTTTCTTCACAGTTTCTATTAATTTTCGTACTTTTGATAAGTATTGCATTTCACATGAATTTTTTCTAAACGAATGATATGTATTGAAAGTCGTGCTTTAAATGTGAAAAGGAGTGTATTATCACAATGAAAGGGAAGGGTGTCGAATAAAAAAGCAGGGGACAGGGCTTGATTGATGTTCGGAAGTTATTTTTGCTATGAACTCCCGTCAGCCTAGAAATCATAAAACAGAAAGGAGGCTTGGTTCAGCTCACACGCCCTTAGGGGATGTTTGGAAAAGGATTTAAAATTCTGATAGAGTAACTTCAAAACTGGAACAGCTGAAATAATTTATTTCAGTACAGAGCAGCCAACTGAACTCTTATGTTGAAATGATTCCTTTTGATGTTCCACATGGTTGCAGGAAGGCACAGTGGTCTCAGCATCTCTGCTGCCAGGGACACCAGCAGGGCACAGCCCGGTCCTTCTTGCACTTTTGCAATACTCACTTCCTGAATCAGGCAAAACACTGCCATCCAAAAAAGGATGAAGAAGGCTGAGCATAATAGCAAAGCTTTTCATTTTGCCTTAGAAAAAGTTTCCAAAAACTGGTTGGACCATTGTGTAAATTCAAAAGAAATCAAAATAGGCCAACTATTCCATACTTAGGCATTTCTACCTGCAATGGCTACCATATTTAAAACCTAGAATTATGCAATTTGAGCTGAGAGGTCTTGATATCATATTAAAAGAAGGAATAGAAAAGTAGAGAGGAGAGGAAGAGCCATTGTCAGTGGGTGAAATCATATTCCTTTCCCTATCTTCTGGTGTTCTTGAACTTTCCTTGGGCAGCTCCATGCCTCTGATTGTGCTGAGTGACTTCACTTCTGGAGGACACTTTCCAACCCCACCCCATAGTTGTGCAAATGGCACAGTTAATTAAGAAAATTCAGACTAATACCGTAAGGCCAATGCACTGAGAAATGAATTTCCATTTGTTAATCAAACTCCAAACCATACATTGCATAAGCAGTAAGTTTGAGGGTGCATATACTATCATGTGTCCAATCTAGAAAGCATATTCACATACAGAAATTTCTAGATTTCTTGCACTCATTCGACATATCCATACTGACCAAAACACTGGCCTATAATTTTGAAATTTTCTACTCCAATCAGAGGAGGAAGAGGAAGTAACAAGAGAGTTCTCAATGAACTAATCGTGGTTTAGGTATTTTAAAACAACAAAGACTGAATAAGAAAAGTATTACCTCATTTTTCTTTATTCATAGCTATACTTTGAGGAAAGTGAGGGCGGGAAGTCTCAAAAGTTTGAGGATTCATGTGTTTGTTACTTGATGGCTATTTTCCTGGAATACACATTTTGAATAAAATCCTATCTTGAATTAATGTAAAGAAAAAGAGACAGTGTGGTGGTAATATGAATAGTATTCTGATTTAATATTTCTCATTCTAATTACCAAAATTATGATCCTTTATTGTAACTAGCTAAGAAAACTAGAACCAGAACCAGAGAGAGAAAGAGAGAGAACTAATAGCTGATACAAACTTTCACATGCATTTCATACACAGCATAAAGGTATTAGAATTGTTTAGTTTACTTCTTTTTTATTTAAGGTTGAAATCAGTTTATTCTTTGTTTATTCTTTGTGTATATCTGGCTGTATGTGTGTGTCTGGTGTATCTGTGCATACAGGTGCATATGTGCATGTGTGCCCTGTGTGTGAAGGCCAGAGAGCCACAACAGGCACATTTCTCTATTGCTGTCCTCCTCATTTTTACTTTAATTTACTATTAGTGTGTACATTCATGATGTCATATCTGTGTGTGATAGCAGGAACTCATGTGCTATGGCATACATGTGGAAATCAGAGGACATATTTTCAGAGTTAGTTTACTCTTCCCAGTTTGGAATCTGGAGACTGAACTCAGGTTTCAGTCTTAGATAGCAAGTGGACTAGTGCTCTTACCTACTAAGCCATCTTTCCAGTTCCTTGGCCTTATTTTTTTTTAATTTTATTTTACTTAGTAGTGTGTGTGTGTGTGTATGTGTGTGTTGATTGTGTGTGGCTGTGTGCCATAGTTCATCTGTGGAGGTCAGAGGACAGCTTTGTCGGCTTGTTTCTCTCCTTCAACCTTCCATAAGTCCCAAAGGTAGAATTCAGGTCACCAGGCTTGCAGTATAAAGATCTTTACCTGAGGAGCCACTTCGCTGGTCCATTTTAAAATATTTTTATAATTATTTGTGTGTGTGTGTGTGTGTGTGTGTAACATGGAAGTCAGAGGATAATTTCTAAGAGTCAGTTCTCTCTTTTCAATTCTCTCTTTGGGTTCTGGGGATTCAACTTGGGTTGTCAGGCTTGGTGGCAACGGTCTGTACTTGCAAAACCATTTTGGTTTTGAGACAAAGACTCTCTCTGAACTTTGAGTTCATCTGTTTGGTTAGGGTAGCAGAAGAGTAAGCTCCCAGAATCACCTGTCTCCACCCCTGTTCCCATTCCAATTCTGGGATTACAGATGAAGGTTGCCACACCTGGCTTTTTACATGGGTACTGTGGATCTGATCGCAGGTCCTCAGCTTGTACAGCAAGGAGTTTCCCAACTGAGTCATCTCCCCAGTCCCCAGAAATGTCTCTATTTTGAAAAAGGGAAGAAAGAAAAGGAAGATGGAAGGAAGGAAGGAAGGAAGGAAGGAAGGAAGGAAGGAAGGAAGAAAACTAATTTTTTGATCAGGTAAAGAACTTGAAACCTTGAGGATTTTCCTTCAGGGTAGGAGTTAACAAGGAATCGTTTCATAGTTCATAGTAAATTAGCAAGCACTTACTGCTAAAATGATATTTCAACCTTTAGGTATCAGATCTATACAACTGAAGGTAGTTTTTGTCCTGCACAGACAAAAGATTAAATAACATCCTGTGATACTGAATCTCTCTTTCAGTGGAATATGAAAGGATTTTCCACAATTCTAGCCTTGGCAGACATTTAAGGGAAAAGGGGCACATAGCCAGAATAATTAAAATGAGATTTAAGTCCATGTTTTATAATGCATTTCATTTTTTATAATGTTTATGTTTATGAATGAAGTTACTTTAGAAGTCTCAAAGGTTCAGACCTAGCTAGGCATAAAGACACAGCACTGTGATCACAGAACTTGAGATGCTGAGGCAGTAGGATCACGAGTTCAAGATCATCCTTTACCATATGGGAAGCTCAAGGCTGTTCTGAAATCAGGAGGCCCTGTGTCAGCCCTCCACATCTGCCTCAAATTACTCAACAGAAAAACTGTGCTTTCTGATTAGAATTATTTTCTAGCTCTGTGGTCTCCAACAATTTTCTTAATTTCTCTGAGACTCAACTTCTTAGCAATAAAGTAAGGTCATATTGGGGCTGGAGATATGGCTCAGTGGCTAAGAGCACTGACTGCTCTTAACCTGTGTTTGATTCCCAGCACCCACATGGTGGCTAACTACCATCTGTAACTCAAGTTTCACTGGATCTGATGCCTTCTTCTGTTCTCCACAGGCATTGCATGTCACGGGTGCACTTACATACATGTAGGCAGTGTACTCATACACATAAAATAAAAATAATAAATAAAATAGTTTTTAAATAAGGTCATATTGACCTTGCAAGGTTTTTATGGAAGTTCTTATTACCTCTTCAGTACCTTCATGCTGTATTTGGTAGACCATACTGGACATTGCCCTTGGTATTATTAACAGTGTTAAGTGAAGAGTGATCATTATTCTTGTGTGACTTAGGAAAAGATCCTTTTAAATCTACTGAGCATGAACTCCTTTCTAATAAAGATGTCAGGTGGAAAAGATCCAGTATGAAATAAAACAACAGGGATTAACATTTGTTTCCCAGATGGACCCATGATGTGAATTTCAAAAGTGCTAAAGCTGGTAAGTAGCCTCAACTTACACAGCTGAACAGGAGAGAATCCTGACAGGCTACTTTGTCACATCCATTCATTCTTTAGTCACTGTTGGGACTTGCCCTTTCTCAGATGAATGTTACTTCTTTGGTGATTATGTCCAATGTTGTGAACTGTCAGTACTTCCCTATGATTAATATTTCTTTATTATATTGGCCAGACAACAATACTGATTTTCCCCCCTGGGATATTCCTCTCTATTGATCCAACACACAATTCACTCTTATTGGAAAACTAACAAAGGAAAAATAGAGATGGAAAATAATTTTTGTACTTTCAAAAGCTTTGTCTGGAACAAAACCTTTGGGTAGAGGTGACTTGGATGTCATAGATGTAGGCTTCTCCACAAGATGGCACTCACTCTCCCTGTTCTGTGTGTAAACATAGGAAACAGGCTTTCAGGCCACCAGTGACTTGCTCATGACCTTGCAACAATGGTGATAGCATGCACAAGACCCATACCAACTGAGTCAGACAAAAACTCAGCAAAGAACAAGTGAAATGGGCAGGAGACCCCAATCATAGCTGAGTAACTACTGGAAACTGATTACTGCTGCTTGAGGGAGAGTTGATCTTCTTTAAGGGAGTGACTCTAGATAGCCTGACCAGATTCCAGTGGATGAACTTGCACTGAAGGACATCTGGGTACAAATGCTCAAACAGATAGGACTTAACATGTGTGATGGAATGCATGATCTCTGGTGAGTGTGTGTGTGTGTGTGTGTGTGTGTGTGTAAATTTGATTAATAACTACTGTATGAAATCACAAAAGCTCAATTAAAACTTAAAAATTAAAAAAGTAAAACATAAATGTTTATAAAAATAAACAATATTCTCTCATGTTTCTTACTCTTAGTTACACAGTTGGATTTTGGTCCTTTGTGTGTTAGATGGGAAAACTCCTACTCCCTTTCTCAAATGTGCCAAAAGCAATATTATCCTTCTAAAAATTTCTCCTGCGGCTGGAGAGATGGCTCAGTGGTTAAGAGCACTAGATGGTCTGGCAGAGGATCATGTGCCACTCCCAGCACTGACTCCCATGGTGTCTACATTTTTTTCCTTCACTCTAAATGGTATATAGTCCTTTAAAAAGAGAAATGAGGATTAACTGAAAAGAACCAGCATGCTTCTTTATGTTTTCATCATTATCATTGTAAATTTCAGTGGACATGCCTCAATTGTAAAGAAATCTCTAAGATATTTCCAACTGTGTGTGATTCAGAAGCAAATCTTCCTCCAAGTACTGTGGGTCTTCTTACCTTTGTTAGTGACATGGAACACACAACTAGACTCTTGATGCCTTAAGCTACTTCAAATTGGAATCTCTAGAAATACTTATTAAAAAGAGAAAAAAATTAACTAAATAATTTTTAAGATCAAATGAAAAGCAATATTCATTATTTATTAATACACCAGGCTATCAATCTCATTGAAAATCAGGCTATAAGTGGAAAATAGAGTGCAAATACAATTTAATTATAGCTTTTCCAATACCAGTCAGGCATGACCCCACTTAGCGTCAAGAATCAGAAGAAATCAGGCACATTCAAGGTGGTATGGCTGTAGAAAAATTTAATTATGATTCTGCATTTCCATCTTTAACACTGAATCATATTTTGTCTGCTAATTATCCATTGTATTTTCTAAAAACTTGGAAGGCATGAAATGTAGATTGGTAAAATTATAGTTTATTTTATTTATGAATGTCATAATAATGATCTCTATTGAAAAACACAATTTGTAATATAGTTTTCAGTGTCTCAGTTTGGGGTTGCAAACTATATCAGGTTTAACTATGGATTATATAAGATGAATTGCTGGAGATTGTAGAAATTCTTGATACCATGGTAGTATTATATAATTTTTACCTTACTTTTTGGTAATAGTCCTGTACTGGAAGCAAATAATACAAAATACCTACCATCTTATCCTGTTTTGAAAAAGAAACACATATCTAAGGAATGTCTTAAGAAAAGAAAAAATTATATTAAGACATATCAAAACCTTCATAGGAAAACAAGACTAATGTGAATTATTTAATCAAAATGATAGGTACTATTATAATAAGTTGATAAGGGTCTGTCACCGACCTCTATACTTCCCCGCTAACTCATTTACACAAAGCTTTGTACAATATTTATCAGCTCATTTACACTTAAAACACATTTTCAATGAGACAAAAGTCAGTACTGTCTTTCTTAACAGCCAGATGTCTAGGAATCCGAAAGGTTAAGTGCCTAACTGGGCTGTGGATATTGGCTGAGTATTCGAGCACTTAACCAAGAGTATCTGAGGCACTGGGCATTGGTTGAATTGCCTGGGATTGATCCTTAGCACACTGAAAAACAAACAAAAAACAAAACAAACAAACAAGAAAACATAGAAAGTATATGAAGAAAGGTAGGGAGAGGGAAGGGAGAGAGAGAGAGAGAGAGAGAGAGAGAGAGAGAGACAGAGACAGAGAGACAGAGAAGAGACAGAGACACAGAGACAGAGTCAGAGTATTAACAAAGTTCCAAAGATCGTGGCTCACTGATTTGTAGGGACTTAGTATATCTAATTGGGTTATTTTCATATGAATATAGATCAGTTGCTGCATCTTTCTGAGTTTGAAGAACATTGAGAAAATGCATTTTCAGTGGACTCAAGAGAAATTTGATTTGATACAAGGAAGAAACCTTGATCTTCAGAGTCTGAAAACAATCAAAGAATCACAAATGGTGCTTCCCTTCGGGTGGACTATGAAATAGAAGTCATTGAGATTCGGTCAAAACCAGCTTTTTCTTTTGGCTCTCTGGGTCAAATACACAAGGAACATATAAGCTGTGCAGTATTTTCTTAGAGACCTTTACAATGGTTGTAAACACATTTATTTAAAGATATTTGAACATATTAATCAATACCTTTCCATATTCAGTTCTAATCAGTCTGTGTAAAGCCCTGGATATGGAAGCAGTTTGCTTTGCACTTTTTAAAAAAATTGTTTTTATTGAATTGTCAGCTTCGCACACTTCACATACTCCTTCCAAACTCCACAAGTAGCTGCCTTCGGTTATTGTAGCTGTGTGAAAAGCTGCTAGTGTTTACCTATGTGTTTATATGCTCTTGGCTACTTAGATTTTCCCTCTTATTTTTACTTTGAGTGAATAGTTAGTTGGTCAAATACTTTGTTTTGTTTTGAGAGTGAAGTTGGAAAGACACATGTTGATTTTCTTTTCTTTTAAAGTCCCCGAAGTTATTGTACAAAACAATGGGTTTCATAATGACTCTTAATTGACCATATTATATATATCATGCTAACTGACTAGATTCACTCCAAAACCTCCCTTCTCATTTCTGTTGCCTCCTTTCCCCTTCCCAAATAAGATTCATACACCCAAATGCACATTCTCTCTCTCTCTCTCTCTCTCTCTCTCTCTCTCTCTCTCTCTCCACAACTGAGATTTGTATTGGAGAAAAAATGTGACATTTGTCCTTCTTGGTCTGACCCACTTCACTCAATATGATACTCTCCATTTCAGACTCCTTGAAATGACATAATTTAATTTTTCCTTATGGCCTAATAAATCTCCATTGTGCATATAAACCACACTTTCTTTACCTATTCATTTAGCTACATCCCAAAGAGTGATAGTGATGGCTGGTCTTATGGTGGTTCTAATTTTAGCTTTTTGAAAGACAATCATACTAATTTCTGCCAGGGCTACTGCACTAGTTCACATTTCCAGCAGCATTACATAAGGCTTCCTATGGCCTACATTCTCACCAGCATTTGACTTTAGATTTGTTTTTGAATAATAGCCATTTTGACAGCAGGGAGGGGGAATCTCAGTGGGATTTTAATTTGCATTTCTCTGGTAGCTAAGGATGTTGACCCTTTTTTTCATCTAGAGAGTATCTTTTAAGTGGTAAGTGGTATCCATTTATTTCATTTTCCCATTTATTGATTAGACCTTAATATAAGATCTGAAATCCTGAAACTACTTGAGGAAAACAGAAGAAAAATTTCAAGAACTAGGCATAGGCAACAAATATTTGAAAAAGACTCCAACAACTCAGTAAATAATTCCAAGAATTAGTCAGTGGAATTGCATGAAATTAAAAGGCTTTTGCACATCAAAGGAACTAATCAGCAGAATGAAGAGTCAGTCAACAGAATGGGAATAAAAGTTTTGCCTGATAAATAAATATATATATTTTGGTCAGGGGATTTATACTTAGAATATACACAAAAATTCAATAAAAACAAACATTATATATATATATATATATATATATATATAATTAAACATCAAGATAATCTTTTAATAGGTTCAGAAATGTCTGAAAATCAGATCCAAAACTCAACCATAGTTGGGAATGTAGCTTAGTTGGGAAAATGCTTGCCTAGCATGCAGGAGGCCCTGTGCTCCATCCCCATCATGACATAAACCACAACTGAAATCCCAGCACTCTGGAGGTGAAGGCCAGGGGATTGTAAATCATCTTCTCAAACTTAACTCTGAATAATGAATCTTTTCATAGTTGGCATGCAGTAAAATAATTGAGTGTAATTGACCAGGATCCCGACTGCAGAAGGTTAGTGAGACCAGCCTGGAGGGCACAGGTACCGTACACAGTGGGCATGGGCTATAAGCTGTTGCCCCTTGCTTTGTGAAAATGAAATCCCAATGTTATATCTCCCAGACTTTCTGGGCTTGGTGATGGAACAGTGTAAGATCACTTGCCTAGCATGAGAAAGATGTGAGAAATCCTGGGTGTTAGCTCTAGAAAACATAACACAGCACAAAATAACCTTAGCATTTTATGCAAAAATCTAGAAATGCTTTTTTTCTCCCACTACTGCTTTAGTTTTGTTCATTTGTTTGTATCCAGGATTAAAACCTCTGCCTTGCACAGGCCAAGCAATTGCTCTATCCATTAAGCTCTATCTCCAGGCCTGTTTTACCAGCTTTTATTTAGGTAATAGAACTTTTACTTTACCCCAACATTTCTTAAGAGGTAAGCTTTATTTTCATTCATTCTAGTGGGTAAAATCTGGTGTTTATGTGATATCTCATACTTTTAAACTTTGGCAAAATAGTCAAAGCATTTTAAAATGTTATACAGCAAAATAACCTTTTGATTCTCCACTTTCCTATTAACAAAAGAGATATTTTGTCTCATTAGAGATAATTAAAATTGGGGATAGAGAGTTTAGTTTCGTGGTAGACAGCTTTTTAGCATGCATGGAGCCCTGGGTTTGATTTCTACAGCCATAGGATAACATAACTTAAAAATTTAAAGAATGCTTGAAGTATGAATGAATTAATAAGTATAAAATATATAGTTTAATGTCCAATTGGTAGATTAACTGATGGTCTCCAAAGAAACATATTCAATAGAATCTACCTAAAAGAAAACAGGAGGAGATTGCTCCTGTGATTATGGAGGTTTAGAAGTTAGTAGGTGGTTTAGGTCCCCTGGACTTCCAATGCCAGTTGAACCAGTTGAACCACTAGTATAAATCCTAGCTAGAGAACATGAGGTAAGATGTTGTAATTCAAGCCTGAAGGCAAGAAGCAAGTAAACAGAAACTCACCTCTTGCTTTTGTTTTATTTTGTGTCAATGAGTTGGGGGATGCTACCCACTTCAGAAGGCAGGTTCCTCTATAGAACTCACCAACTCAGAGACTGAACTCTTCCAGAGATACACTCACAGACACACCAGACTCAATGGCTTAGCACTCCATGGCCAATTTGTCATACAGAGCGTCACACTCGCATGCATCTCCGTTAACCACTTTATTCCAATTAAAAACAATGAGACAATAGCAAGGTGCCAATTCCGTGTGGCTTGGTATCTACCATGTAACATAAAACACACCTATATCTTCTTTACAGAATAAGACCTCTGGTGTTTAGTCCTCTTGTAAATTCATTAACTTAACAGCTAAAATGTCCAATTAACAATACTTGTATACTCTGGTTTGGAAGTCAATAAATAACATGATGATATATAATGATAATGGAAGAACA
>NW_008335436.1:3388976-3394865 GCF_000622305.1 Nannospalax galili | reverse complement strand
TATATATATTCATGAACAACAAATATTTATAGCAAAATACTCATAAAAAATTGAGGTTTTGTTTCTATATTTATAACTACTATATTCTGTGCGGTTTTTGGTTTCAGTTGCTACCCCACTTCAGTCATTCGAATTTTCACTCCTGAAATGTCTTAGACATAACTTGTTATGCCTAGATTGGATTGTTATAATTTTTTATGGCCCTTAGTCACAAAACTTGCAATACTAACCCAAGCTCTAAGTAATCTTCAATACTCCAGTCAGAGTATTCATCATGGAACAGTCATCCAGTCTTTAGACCCTGAAAGTCAGGATCAATTCCCCCTTTAATATTAAAATTTCATTCTTTGATGTTGCTTCAAAGATCTGAGGTGCTGTGCTGGATCGTTTTGGTTGTCGGCCTGACACACCTGGGCAGAAGGAACATCAACTGAGGAATTTCCGCCATTGGATTGACCTGTGACCATGTCTGTGGGGCATTTTCTTGATTGTTGAGTGATGTGGGAGGGCCCAATCCACTGTGGATGGTGTCACTCTTGGGCAGGTGGTCTTGTGCTATATAAAAAAGCAGGATGAGGGGGCTGGAGAGATGGCTCAGTAGTTAAGAACACTGACTGTTCTAGCAGAAGACCTGGGATTGAATCCCAGCACCCACAGGGCAGCTAACAACTGTTCCTAACTCCAGTTCCAGGGAACCCAACACCCTCTTCTGTCCTCCGCATTCATTGCACGACACGGGTGCACTTACCTACATGCAGGCAAAACACACATACACATAAAATAAAAAATAGTAAAAAAAAATACATATTTTCTTTTTTAAAAAAAAAGGTAGGATGAGCACAGGCCAGAGAAGAAGGCAGTAAGAAGCACCCTTCATGGTCTGTGCCTCAACTTCTGCCTCCAGGATCCTATGCTGCCTTAGGTTTCCTCCCTGACTTCTCTGAGTTGTAGATTAGCACAGGACAGCTATAAGATGAAATAAACCCTTTCCTCCACAACTTACTTTTGGTCTGTATTCTATCATAGCAATAGAAAATAACTAGGACAGGCACCCAGAGTCACCTGGTTGCAGTCTTGAGTTCCAAATCCATGGAAGCACTCTCGTGTCTCCTTCATGGTAGCAATCCTTCCTCTAAACCAACAGAATATACACTTGAAAACACAGAAAGCAAAAATTTGTGTTTGTAAATATACACACTAGTACATACACATAAGATGCATTTACTGTAAATGCCTATAGTGTTGCTTTTTTCTTAGATGTTGAAATTTGTGTGTATATTTTAGTTTCCCATATATCTGCTCCTCCATCTTGCCTCTGGTGAGATCCTAATGCAGCCTCTTCTTCAGTGTCAGGAGCATATATATTTTCATAACTGGAAATGAACTGTTCTTTTTATTCTAGCTTTCAATAAAATATTTAACTGACTGTTCTCAAATTCAGTACGGTGTGGTATGAATAATTGCTCTAAGGTAAATTTCCTATTGGTATTATTTTAGCTCAGCACTACTTATGAAGTAGTGATTTATTTCTCTGTTTTTGGAGATTCATGTAATCATTTAATTGATTTTAGCAATCTCAATTATATTTTACTGGTCTGTTTCATGGATTTTGAACATTTTAGACATAATTATTGCTTTGTCACTTTAACTTCTTAGGTAACATCACACATAGATGATATAATTTTACTTTATAGACAAGGTGGTCTCTTTTATGTTCTTAATATCCTCCTTTTCCCTACCCTGAAGGGTCATTCTTCCAAAACCACCTGTTATGGGCAGTGAAAAGTAGATGTCAGTTGAGAGAGAGTGGCAGACTATTTAAGATAGCATGTTAACCTAAGTTGTGTCCATTGATGAAATATTATGATCCTTAGATTCATTAAATGTTGTGTGAATTTGTAAAATTAGAGAATGAGATTAGTGGCTTTTAGGCTTCCTTATAATGCTGAAACTCTCTGACTTTCCTACACAGACAGACAGACAGAGTAGATAGATAGATGATATTCATTTGGATGATATCCATGTCTGCAAACATTTCCTTTTTTGTGTACAGATAACCTCAGAAACAGTCTTCTTTGTGGAGACATCGCTACATGGCCCCGAAACCCCAAGCCCAGATTCTCTACAGTCTCCTTTGTCCCTTTGGCACCTTGTGTGTGTCAGCACACAAGCACTGGGACACAATAGCTAAAGGTTAACTTGTTAGATGAGGTAAATCCATCTGAAGTCTAGGAAGTTGACATTCACAGATGCAATATTTCCCCCTCCCCATGAATAGAAAAAGGAATGAGTCTCCAAACCTGTAAATCTGAGGTTCTGGTACCAAGAGAACCTGTCTCAGCTGCTTTTAGGATGCAGCATCATCACATCTATAGCTTATCTGCTGGAAATGGAAGTGCAGGCTAAAATGAACACAGAACTTCCTTATAACCATCATGATAAGAACACATCTGCAGCTCTTTTAATTCTCATCTTAGTCCAAGATGAACAGCTAAACTTGCATATATAAATATAATTATAAGCAGAGTACTTCAATCTCTGTCCAGCAACCATAGAGAATATCCCAACATACAAAACCTTAAGTCGTTGCCTCTTCATAGTGTCATTTGTAGTTCGCTGGCAATGACAAACTGGTTATCCTTGCTACAAGAATGTGCTGTGCTGAGACTTGGAACTATATGTATCTAGACAATGGGAATACACAGTGTAGTAAGTGGAATTTTCCCCATCTAGTATGTTTTCTGATTACATCTTAACATTTTGGTCCATATATCTAAAATGGAAACTGGGGATATTTTACAACTCTAAACCATCCTTGCATAGCAGGGATGTAGTCCATTAATTCTCAGAGCTTGAGGCAAGGCTGACAATTCATAATTGGTAAATCCAGAGAGTTATGAAGATATTAAATCTCACATCTGGTGAGAAAATGTGTTATTTCACTGGGTTGATTGATGGACACTTTCCTATTGCAGTGCAATTTGGGAAATCGCAGTGTTAATTGCTAGGGTTTTAGAAAAACTCTGTAGTTCAATTCCAATTACTTTAGTTTTGAAAAACAGAACAGCTGGATGGTAAAATTGCCTGAAGCTGTCATCGAGGGAGGACACAAACCAACAACCTGACCTCTCCCATTCCTGACTTGGATTTTCTGCAGAGCTATTAATGAAATTGAAGGCTTCAGGCACAAGAGGTCACTGTGCCTTGTGTATCCCTAGATTGGGAACATGCCTATTTGCTGGCCACTCGGGTGATCACTACCTTGATCGCCCAACACCCTCTTAATATTGCATATTTGCCTCTGTCTTCACAGGAGAGAGATATGAAGCAGCCAAATCTCATCACATCATGATCTTATCGCAAAGCAATCACTTCCTTGCTTTGGAGCCACATAGAGTTAAGATCTTCTCACAGATGTCTTTTGCTCTCAGAGTGACCTCTGGAGCCTCTGTCTGTGGGCTAACTTATATGTTTCCACACAATCTGTTTCTTTCTGAATAAACCTAGAAAGATAACTGGTCATGGTTTTGAAATTAACTGGTTTCAGGGACTAATGATAATTATACCCCATGTTCAGTTTCCTGGCTCACTATGTCTGTTTATAACAGTTCGGTGACTAGTTACATAACTAGCAAATGCTTCTTTGGATGCTGCAAAAGAAACAAGGGTCTTATGTCTTTGCAATGTCACAGTGGATGTTTTTCTCTCAAGTTTTAGATAGGACAAGTATTGAAACAATATCTATGCTGAGTTCACTTCCACTGTACAGCGGCACTATGGTGTCTTCCCCCCTTTGGAATATAAGTATGCTGCATATGTAAACAGCCTTTCTTGAGTGACTGGAGGTACAGCTCAATGAATGGGTAAGAGTGCTTGCTTTGCAAGCATGAGGACCTGGGTTAGAATCTCCGGCACCCTCTTCTAAAAAGCTGGGCATGATTGCTCATGCCTGACATGAGGGACAGGGACCAGTCTTAGGCAAAATGTTCAGTGTGAGCCTCCAGCTCCGTGGAAACCATAGTCTAAAGGCAACAAGTTGGAGAGCAATACAGGAAGACACTCAGTGTCCATTCTGGCCTCCCCATGCACATACATGGGCACTTGTATCTGCACATTCACATGCATGCACAAAACATACCAATACACACCACACAAATAAAAATAAATAAATAAATAAATAAATAATAGCTTTTGGTATTTTGTCATGTTGTGATATGTTGTTAAAATTGTATTTATCAATTAATATTTAGCGTTAATGTTTTTGAAAAACTGACAAGTTATTAGAAATAATTGACTAAAAGTAATTTTTGCATTTTACTCAGACATGGAGAGAGTACATCAGTAATCCCAGCACTAGAGAAGCAGGATGAATATGAGGTGGAGGCCATTTTAATTAAAATTAATGATATTAATTAATAAAAATTAATTCTGCATATTAAATTGTGATTTTATTATTTTGTAGGTATGATGGGAGGGTTAGACTGGCACAGTATCAGTCAGTGTGGAGACTGAAATCTATCAGGTTTCCAACCAAGCAGTCATACTACAGGGAAGAGTTCCAGTACAACCTCTGAACCCTCAGCTAGAAAGTGAGTTTCAGGACAGCAGTGTCATGAAATGCACACTTGCCAGCTCACTGGGGAGAGGCTAACTGAAGCTAAGTATCTGGACCTTGCACTGAGTTTCTTCCTGTGTCTGGCTTCCTTGGTCAGATTTCTTTCTTTTTGATTTTTAAAAAGTTTTCATGTATGAGTGTTTTGCATGCATGTATATGAGTGTACACATTCATTCAATGCCCAGAGGTGCCCAAAGAGGACAATGCATCCACTGTTACAGATGGTTGTTAGTCACCAAGTGGGTGCTGGGAGCTGAACCTGGGCCCCAAGCTCAGGCCAATTTCAATCTGTATCCTTTGCTTGTTGTAAACTGTAACTGTGAGTATGCTTTCTGAGTTCTGCAAGCCCTCCTAGCAAATTACTTTTAATTATTATTTTTTAAATATTCATTATTTTTATTATATGTGTGTGTGTGTGTGTTGCCTGCATGTATGTAAGTGCACCCATGTCATGCAATGCCCACAGAAGTCAGAAGAAGGCATTGGATTGCCCTGGAACCAGAGTTATGGATGGTTGTTAGCTGACATGTGGGTGCTGGTAATCAAACCCAGGTCCTCTGTCAGAGTAGCCAGTGCTCCTAACTGCTGAGCAATCTCTCCAAAATTGCAAATTACTTACTGTAACTATAACTTCAGTTAATAATAGGATAGTTTTATGAATTAATTTTCCTGTCACCTAAATTTCAAAGAATTTAGCTTAAATTCTTACATGTTATTAAAAATTATTAACTTGCTCCCACCTTATCATACCCATTATTTGTTGCTGGAAAATAAACTAATTATAGATTCCATTTTGCCATACTTATGATAAACTTCACCCTTATGTTTATTATTTATGAAGTGCTAAAGTAAAAGAAAACATTTAAAGCTAACAAGAATATAATACTTAAAAGTATTTTATTTTTTGTGTGTGCATTATATACACACACACACATATATATGTATATTGCACACACACCTATGCATACTATGGCACATACACAGCATGTGGAGACCAGAGATGATTGACATAAGGTGTCTTACACATTGCTCTCCACCGTATTTTCTGAGACAAGACTTCTCATTGAATTTGGAGCTTGCCAACTGGGTAAGATTACCTGGCCAGCAAGCTCTAGGTGTCCTTCTGTCTTCTCCTCAGTGTGTGTTTGTTCTTCTTTCCATAATGACTTTCTTTTGCAGAACCTCTCAACTCTCTCTCCAGCACTATCTAGTTAATAATTAGGGGGGGACCTTAGACACACATCCCTATAGCTTATAATGGAGATCTGAAATAT
>NW_008335436.1:3388210-3388953 GCF_000622305.1 Nannospalax galili | reverse complement strand
AAAATAGTTTACACAAAGTAGCAAGGTGTTGGTAAAGAAAAAATAATCTCTGAGCAACTAAAATCCAGAAATCTAAAGTATGTTGACCAGGAACAAAACACAACTGAGGGTTTCTTTCAATCTCCTTGATTTAGCTTAGCTCTTTAGAAGATCCTAAGTTATTCACTATGGAATACATTTCTTAAATTAACTGATTTGTGATAGAGCATCATTGCAATTAGCAAAAATGTGTTTAATTTACTTATTTCATATTATAGCCATCTCATTTAACACAGAAAAGGAATTAAAATATTGCAATAATTTATAAAAAGAAAATAATGACATTTCATTATTCCTTGAAAATTAATCATGAATTATGTGCACTTTTATGGACTTTCCACTCTTTGTTATGATGATATCTAATTTTTAAAATATTTAATTTATTTAATTTATTTGTGTGTGTGTATGAGTGTATGTGTGCATTTGTATGTGCTAGTGCTTGTACCCATGTGTGTGTGGAGGCAATGTGTTGTCATCTCTATCACTCTCCTCCTTTTCATTTGAGGCAGGGTCTCTCCCTGCATCTGGGACTTGTGTTTTCTCAGCTAGATTAGAAGTCTCTGAGTCCCAGTAGTCTTACTGTCTTTGAGTTCCCTTGGAGTTGGATTTGCATGTGTTCACTGGAATCTGAACTCTGGTTCTCACTATTGTGAGGCAAGCACTCTTATTTGTTGAGCTATCTCTCTAGCCTTGAGATGTCATAC
>NW_008335436.1:3387157-3388135 GCF_000622305.1 Nannospalax galili | reverse complement strand
TTCTAAAATATTTTATTTATTATTTTTATTTTATTTTATGTGTATGAGTATATTTCCTACATGTAAATAAGTGCACTCATGTGGTGAAATGCCTGTGGAAGTCAGAAGAGGGCATTGGATTCCCCGGAACTGGAGTTATGGATGGTTGTTATCCATCATGTGGGTGTTGGAAATCAAACTCAGGTCTCTGCAATAGCAGCCAGTACTCTTAACCACTGAACTACCTCTCCAGTCCCTGATTAATATTTCTTAAATGCTGATGGTGATACTACTTGGCATGCTTTGTGTGCTGTTTACATGCTAGGCCAAACCTTTTATAGATTTTCATCACTCACAAAAGCCCTGTGGAAGGAAGCTTCTATTGTGATTCCCAGTTTAGCATGAAAAAAAGATGAGGCTTAGACACCTGATGTGATAGTGATGAGGGGAAGTTAGCTAATGAGTCCAGGGCGCAGCCCACCATCCCAGTCTGATGTCAAACCCCTACCCATTATAAAACCTAAGGTCGGGGATGGATTGTATTTTCATCTTGTCAAATATAGTCATGTTTCAGCTAAAGAAACTGGGTTAAGAAAATTAAGTTAGGTTATAGCAAAGTGAGCATCAAAGTCCTGGGTTCTGGGCCTCAGCTGAGTGGACTGACAGCCACAAAACTATTGAATAAGAAAGTTGTGTTATGCTTTCATATCATCTACCACTCTCCTGCAATTTCCAAACAAGGCACATTGTTCCAGATGGAATATAAAATTATCCCTGAGGCTTCTATACCAAAGGACTGGTAACCAGGGCAGTGTTCAGAAGTCAAGCTTTGGGAGAATGGTTATGTCATAATGGCTTTATCTAATCAATGGATTAACTCATTGTTTAATTCTTAATTCTGTGCCATTATTGACAGGTAGTAAAAAGCAGGATTAGGGGACTGGAGGAAGTAGGTCACTGGGAGTATGTCTTGGCAGGAATATCTTATCCCCAGGCCCT
>NW_008335436.1:3386461-3387137 GCF_000622305.1 Nannospalax galili | reverse complement strand
CTCTCTCTCTCTCTCTCTCTCTCTCTCTCTCTCTCTCTCTCATTCTGCTTCCTGATTTCCATGAGGTGAGCAACTTTGTTCTTCAGTGATTTTCTTTTTGCCACAGGCTTAAAAGCAATGGAACTGGCAGATCATGGATTGAAATCTCTGAAATAAAACCTTCCTCCCTTAAATTGTTTATGTCAAGGATTCTATCCCAGCAATGAAAGGTTAGCACTGTCCTAGAAACATTTGTCCAATACACAAAGAGATTCAAGGTTCAGAATATTAGATTAATGATCAGTTTCCTTAGGGAATTAGGAGAACTTCTTTTGACCGTGACTGCTAATCTATCTCCAAACTGTGAGTTACTAGTTGACAGAATCCAGCAGTTACCTTAAAATGGATGGTGAAGATTCATACCTGAATTCATCTCAATGTCATGACTAGGACTGCATTTTGTATCCACAAAGACTGTGGAATAAGTGGTTCCTGAAGGAGACATGGTGAGGAAACAGGATTCAACACAGCATGTTATTTTACATATGTTTTCTCCTGTTCTTTCCTTTATTTATTTTTTTTCAAGAATTTTTTAATAACCATATAGTTAGAAGAAGCATTTCATTACAACAGCAGTGACATATTCAATAACAGTTTCCAGAGCTAAGATGCATCTCTTTCAAAATTGGCTGTAAAT
>NW_008335436.1:3380672-3386403 GCF_000622305.1 Nannospalax galili | reverse complement strand
TATAGGACATAAAATTAAGTGAGGGTTTAACCTTTAATAAAGATATCCATTTCATTTTAAAATATACTGTTTCATACAGAAAAAATCATTTTTAATACAATTGACACTAAGATGCACATGTGTTTCTAATCTCTATGTATCGGATTATTACTAGTCACAGTCACTTTCTGAGCTCCTTGGCATCTGAGCATCAATATAAAGTCATCAGGTGGATTTCAATGGTAATGTTTTTCACATCTACTAATTATTAAGGAGCAAATTTTATGCTTTGAATTATTATTATTATTAATTTTTTTTATAGTACAAGTCAAAGAATATATGTTCCTTGGTTTGCATGTTAAGCACACGAGTTTGCTCAGGGCTTCTGATCCCATTTCTCCAACATTTCTGGTGCAGCTCTCACACAGCAGAGAGAAGTGGAGTTGTGTCCAGGCATCTGGTGTAAGGTGGAGCAGAGTAGCATGAGCAATACAGCTTTGAATAATAACATTCAATTATTATTATTATTATTTTATAGTACAAGTCAAAGAAAATATGTTCCTCCATTTGCATGTTAAGCACACGGGTTTGCTCAGGGCTTCTGATCCCATTTCTCCAAGATTTCTGGTGCAGCTCTTACACAGCAGAGAGAAGTGGAGTTGTGCCCAGGCATCTGGTGTAAGGTGGGGCAGAGTAGCATGAGCAAGACAGCTTTGAATAATAACATCCTTTTTTTTTTCATTTGAAAACACCATTTGACATAATTTATTATTTAGCAAAAACAGAAACACATAAAAATCATTTTAAAAGGTCCCTGCAATGATCTGGTCTATTATTTGTAGTCTGGGGTATTTCTATCTCCCTACAGTTTACTTTTAACATGTGTGATGCATGATACATGTCTGAAAGTGTGAGGGAAGGGAGGAAACATGATTTTGGAGACCATATGACTAATCCGACAGGCTTCTGGATACAGAATTTGCAGATCTTTGGGTGTATTAATATAGACTGAAGGTAAATATATGAAAAGAAGAAAAAGGTTGATGGCAACTAAGCCTTTCATTTTTAATTTTTTGCTAATGTTTGTGACTTTCACACACAATATAATTTTTGGTATACCATTCCATCCCGATCACTTACCAGCATCTTACAGCATGGGCATCCTAGGAGAATGATCAGCCTAAGTCACTCTTGTGTCTCTGTTCTGTTGTACAAAATACTTTTTCCTAAAAATGATTTGTTTTCACTTCCAAGTCGGATGCTATAATTATTAATTCTATTCTAGTGTCAAAGGGATTTATGTTTTGGACACTTTTTAAGCTTGTCATAAAACTCTATCAGCTGTTTAAATAACAATTTTATAAGATTCTTTGGTTTTGAAAATGCTATCACTAGGTTACTAGTATAGAAATTTTGACTCTCATACCTTGGATTCTGATACCTGCCAACTTTAGGGTCCCACCCTTTGCTGTCTTCTGAAACCTCCACTGACTAAATTTCTTTTCAAAAAAGATACCGCCTGCTTTATCTACTGCAGATTGCTTTGGGTGTTAAATTAGATAATTAAATTTATGGTATAAACTAAAATGTATTATAGCAATATAAGTCATTATCAGTATTATTTCCATTTTTATGTGACTAACTTCATATTCTTTTAATTCTTTGTAATTGTTGTACAGGATCAGGGGAGACTTCTAAACATGTCTGAGAACAATTCAAAGTAAGAATGATTATGTATCAAAATCCATTGTGAATGTCTTTAATAGTTTATCCTGCATCTTGTGAATAGATCCCTCTTTGTGTATATGATGGTCAGATAGCTTTTAATTTGTTCTTTTTATTTGCTCTGACCTATGACAGCTACCACCCCGTGGAAGGATTTCTTTGTCTTTAATACATTTTTTAATTGAGATGGCAAAACTGTTTTAGTTTAATGTATTTTTTTCTTCAAGTTTCCTGTAAGTGGCATTTATGAGCAATTTCAGATTTATTGTGTTATAATGGCATTTTGAAAAGATTATCCTTAAGCATTATGATGGCTTTAAAATAAATCTAGCTAAAATTTTCATCTTCAGTATAACAACAAATGCTCTTAAACATCTCTGAACATGGTTTATCTTTCAGGGACCTTTCTGTTTGGAGAAGCTTGACTCCTGAGTGTACTGAACAACAGCAATCCATGGCATTTATTCAATACTGTGCATTTTCAAAGTTATCTGTAATCATCAATTCATTTAACTACTTAACAATCCCATTAGAAAGAAGCAAATGTGAGCAGACCACCACCTGAGCTGGTGTTAGCACCCCAAATTGCCTTCTTCGCTCACATTATGGAGCTTTGCTTTGATCACAAGTCACCAGTGGAACAAAAGAGACGGTATGCATATGGGATAAGCTAACACCACTTCAGTAGGAACTGTCTACAGCCCGTTCATCCATAGAGGTAGTTTTTCTCTATAAAATAAGGATATGCTGTTGTGGTATGAGCCTTTTAGGGAACTGTACTATCCTTTTAAGGTCCAACTCAAATGTTATTTTATATTTAAAACATTCTAGAAAACTTCTCCTTCTGTCTCCCTATAACTTAATGAATTTCTTCCTCCTGTGTTCTCACAGAATATTTTATAGACTTCTGTTACGGCCATTGCAGCTGCCCCAGGTTTGGTATAGCTCTATTCTAGAACAGGACATCTAGATGGCAGGCAGGCAGGCAGGACATCGCACCTGTGTTAATCTGTCTCTTGTATAACACAGGTGCACTTATAGTAATGCAGGCAATATTCTCAGACACTTAAAATAAAAATAATAAAAATTTAAAAAGAAGCAGTGTGTGAGATTCCCAAAATGAATCAGCATCATACATCTGACCTCAACTTGTCCCTATAACAGTGGTTGTTTCTGGCGAGCATCCTCGTTACCCTGCTGTTATCATCTACAATACCATTTGGGGCACACTTTCTGTCTGTAGGGCACAGTCCTTGATGTCTGACACTGTCACACAATGATCAGCATAGCTGTACAATGGTAGGACTCATCACTGCCATTCTTCAGGTAAAAAAGTCAAGTTCAGAGAGACTCTGAAAATGTCTCAAGTTGTAGAGCTGGGGAGCAGGTTGTCAGGCACTGACCCTATGACCGGTGGATTGTGTTTTTCTGTGCTATGGAGTGCCACTTGGACATCATCTCGGGAGTGCTTCCTTCGTGGAATTCCTGCTGAGTGTATCATTTCTCTTTTCTTCTTTGTCTACGAATCTGTGACTAGAGAGAAGCCCAGAGGCTACATTCAGTGGAACTTTTCAGTTCTGTGATTCTGTTCACAATCCCCATGTCCTCTAAAAGACCTCCTATAGAAGGTGTCCCCATTAACTGCAAATGGAGCTCTGATCACAGGAGGAATGGGGACAGGAGCTCGGGCCATTATTCCCTGTTCTAAGATGTCTAAAGCAGACCATAACAGCTTTCATGTTTTCATTCCTTGCTTTGAGGCCTATACCTTGAAGGCTACCTTTCTTCTCAGGTCCCCAAAATGGTTTTTATTCTCAAAATTATAAAAGGCAATGCTATTAGTACATGCTCATGCTGTTTAAGGAGAAAACCCTTTTAAAATCTTGAGTACAATTATGTAATGTGTATTTAATCTAAAACAAGGCAGATTGAGCTCTATTGCTTTAGGTTAGGGTTGTAACATGTCCCTTACAGAATTTTGGACCATGTAAGGATTCATTGCAGAGTCAGCTAGAACCATTTGAGATTTACCTGGCACAATATAGTCATTTGTAATATACAGCAGTCAAGGAAATCATTGGAATTAGCATAGATTTGTGGCTCTCCTAAGACATGTTACCTAGTGTGACACCAGAAAAGAATGGCTCACTATACTGAAAGGCTGCCTTCTATCTTCTGCCACAAAGTACACTGAAATTACTATGAGGGACAATCAGAAAAAGGACAGATATGTATGTAATATTGGGGATGGATGTGTATGTTTTGATGTATTGAGTGTCAAACATGTTTTCAGAGATTTAGAAAGTATGTGATCATTAACACTTCCCTCTGTTTATGTACTTTATTTGATCATGCATGTTATATGTATGCATGTATATGTGTGGTTTCTGTGTGATAAAGGCACATGAGTGTGAGGCTGTGTTCATGTGCATGTGAAAGCCAGAGCAGAACTACAGATTTTATCTTTTATTGTTCTCTGTCTTATTGCCTTGAGTCGGCGTCTCCGATGGAACAGAAAGCTCATCATTTTGACTAGGCTGGCTACTCAGTGAGCTCTTTGAATCCTGCCACTGTCTCTACTGTCCAATGGTGGGATTACATACCCTACAGCCATTCCCTGCTATTTACATAGTTGCTGTGAATTCAAACACTGGTTATGCATGCAGAGCAAGGGCTCTTACCCACTGAGCCATCTCCTTTCCTCCTCCTTTAAACATGCATATTTGTGTTTGTTAGCAGGCTTCTTTTTACTTTAACACATGCATATTTATATTTTGTTTAGCAGGATTCAATTTTAGAGGAATTTCAGAATCACAGAAAGTTGGGCAGCAGATACAGAGATTTCCATATGTTCCTTCTTACCTCGCAGGTACGCCCTTTCCAATTATTAACTACCCCCACTAGACAAGTGTATTTATTCTAACTGAAAAAGACCTAATTAACATACAATTTATCCCAAATCCATAATTGACTTTTGCTGTGTATCTTCTGTGGTCTCGGCAAATGTGTGACCTATATCCACCATCACAGTATCATGCAGAGTAGTTCCATTGCCTTAAAAGTCCTCTGTGCTTTGACCTCACTTTGCATCCCCAGTAACTCCTGGTAACCTGCCTTTGTACTGACTGTACAGTTTTGTGTCCTCTAGAATGGCATAGAGTTGGAATCAAGCTTCAGAATCTAGCCCAATATATACAAAATAAACTATTCATCATTAAGAACTAAGAGTTACAATGTGAAGAAAAGTCGTAGCACAAATTTAAATATATATTTCTAAGTGAAGGATGCAAACCTAGAAAGGTAAATTCTATGTATTTCCAATATGCTTCCAACTCAGTGACATTCAGCATTCTAATTCTTTTTAGTGGTTTAGATGCCTTGCATAAATCTTGACCTTTCTGGTAATTGGGGCTAATTATTTACTTATATATTAATCTTATATGATCTATCTTAGGTTACTGTATATCATTATGACCTATATGCATTATTGATCTTGCCCCATAAATGCTTTTTTTTGTTGTTGTAAAAGCCTAGATGATGTGAAAAATAACAAAATAGAACTTTGGAAACATTGGACTTAGGGGGTTCTTAGCCAGGGATCTTAGTACAGTAGATATCACTGGACCAAATGCAGTAGTGCAAAGATAATAGAAAACAGTGCATTTCTAGACTTTCTGTAGTAATGACTAGAATCTGTAAATTGGAATTAAAAACATGGTGTTAAATAACTTATGTTTGGTGCCATTTCCAAAGAAATTGTCACTTATACCAGATTAACAAAGTTCATCATAAAAAAGCAAGGTGGGATCTCAAAAAAATGTACAGGCTCTATGCAGCATTAAGGAAATTAGGATTACAAGAATTTTGCTTCATAAAAATGATCAAATGCCTCCCTCCCCCAACTAGGGCCCTTATACTCTGATATCCCTGCTACTGTCTGCTGTGTTGTCGGCACCCCCAGACATTCCCCACTACTTGTCCATCTGGTGAATCTAGTCAGCCTATCTAGAGGTCTTTGTTTTAGGAA
>NW_008335436.1:3351901-3380319 GCF_000622305.1 Nannospalax galili | reverse complement strand
GCTGGCTTCACTTGGAAGCATGGAGGAAATGATTCCTCTGTGTTGACCCTCCTCTTTGTAGACTGGACACTGGTTCAAGTCCATCTGGTAGGGTCTCCACAGCCTCCTTGATGAAGAGGACAGGTGACCCACCACAATTACAGGACATTTTGAGAGATGCTCATAGTCCCTTGGAACTAGTCGACCTAGTAGGGCAAGGAGCAAAATCTGTCCTTTATGTCCCTCTGACCAAATTAGTGTAGGCCTCGAAGTATGTCAAACATCCAAGAAGGTTAGTTCCACCAGTCTTGTACTTTTAATTACTGTATGTCATGTGCATAAATCTTGGGCAAAGATCAATTGTTCTCAGATAAACCTTACCTAGACATATATTTCCTAATCTGCTATGTATAATTTGTCAGTAGGTTGTTGGAATAATATGGTTCCCTCTGTTTTTTAAAACTAGCTAGGCATTATTTATCTTTTGCATTGTCTCACCCCTCCATCATGCTTTTCCCACTTAAGGTGCCTCCCTTTCTCCCTTAATAATATACTTCTCTTACGGTCCTACCTCTCTTGAGCTCCTTTTTTCCCTTTATCCCCTAGTTTCCTTGTAATTTTATGTCTTATAGGGTTTATACTGAGTACAATATTATATAACTGTATTAATTCAACTATAAACCTAAAAATTTACAACCAATTTTGAAAGAGATGCATCTTAGCTCTGGAAGTTGTTATTGAATATGTCAATGCTGTTGTAATGAAATGCTTCTTCTAATTATGTGGTTATTAAATAAATAATTTAAAAAATGATCAAATGCATGTCTTCTAGGTAACTACAGTGAAGGATGACAC
This sequence comes from Nannospalax galili, assembly GCF_000622305.1. Taxonomy (NCBI): domain Eukaryota; kingdom Metazoa; phylum Chordata; class Mammalia; order Rodentia; family Spalacidae; genus Nannospalax; species Nannospalax galili. The sequence goes on along the minus strand of NW_008335436.1, from coordinate 3,379,485 downwards.
AGAATGTTCTCTTGATTGATAAGGAAAATGGTTATTTTACAATTAATTCATCAGGAATATTTCAGAGAACATTCAGATTTCAGAAATGATCTAACAAAATCAATCATGACAGAAACAATAATGGTACAGTGGAAAAGCATGAGTTAAAAATTTCACAATTATTAGGTCCCAGAAAAACCCTCAAACAGCTGATTTTCAAACAGCTGCATGAGTTACATGATATTTACTGAGAATATCAGGATTATGAGCTGGAAATCAGGAATAAACCTCGAATGCGCTCATATAAATATTTTATGAACATTGAAATAAAGCAGTCAAGTCAGCATGGTAAATGCAGAGTATGTTGCTGCATTCATGCAGGCCTTAGAAAACAGTGAGAAATTACTGTATTTAGGAATTTCCCCTTGTGAGCCTTTGATGTTGCAAAGATTAGTTATCCTTCCACTGTCTTGAGAGCACCTTTGGAAATGCGCTGTGCTCTGTTTCAGTTGTGAGTCTTTCACTTGTCACCCCAACATTTAATTTGTTTCTGATTGAGTCATTCAGAATTTTTGACCCTTGTCTCAGAATCAAAAGACTTTTCTCTGTTTGTCTTGACATGAGCTTAGAAATGTTCCTGAAGCCACGGGTATTTTTATTTATTGCTCTCTCTCTAGCCCCTCCACCTTGTTTTTCTCTCTCTTCTCTTCTCCCATGCCATGTGTGTATGTGTGTGTGTGTGTGTGTGTGTGTGTGTGTGTGTGTGTGTATTAGCCACTCTGTGTCTCTATCGTTATCTTTCTGAACCATGTAAAGCAATGATACTTCTCCATAAGACTTTCATGGGGGTGGTCGAATGTCAGGGAAGCAAATATCTTGTTCAGTCTACCGTATAGCACTGTACTAAATGAGAATCACCGTTCTTTGTTTAATTTATCTCAACTATAAAATCTAAGCATATTTTGAGTCATTATTCATAATTGCTGGCCTAGCATTCAACAGTGAATTCACATAAACAGCACTTGTTTAAAAGACTACCTGTTTAGCAAGATTTATAAAACCATTTTATATGCATAAATTTAAATTAAACCAGTTTTCTCATAAAACTATTTTTAAAAAATATTTCATTTTTTAATGTGTATGATTGTATTGCCTATATGTATGCAAGTGCACCTGTGTCGGGCACTGCCCACGGTGATTTGAAGAGGGTGTCAGATCCCCTGGAACTGGAGTTATGGACGACTGATAGCTACCACATGGATGCTAGTGATCAAATCTGGGTCCTTTGCAAGAACAGTCAGTGCTCTTAATCACTGAGCCAGCTCTCCAATCCCACGAAGCTCTTCAAAAGTAGATGGTTTTATAAATGTTTTAATTACCAATACTACAATTCTCATAACATTACAGGAAAAATTTTATCATAATGAACCAAAGCTTTACAAATAGTTAAATAAAATTGTTGCTGAAGCTAGGTGTGATAGTGCAGACCTTGTATTTACAGCAACCAAAAGATGGCAGACACAGGAGGATTACAATTTGAGGCCAGTGCAGGCTAAACAATGAGTCTTTGTTTCAGACAAACAGACAAACAAGCAAAACACGTGTCTTGCTAATCGATGTCTAAGCTTAAGTGTCAACAGCCTGATTTTTTTTTCATCTCTCCAGGTGCCTAATTCTCCCTTTCATGTTTTCCTTCTGCCTCTGCCTCCTTCTTCCCATCTAACAGATACAATGCTTATTTGGAGACCATCAGACACTGGTTCTCATGAGAGTACATTCATAAAGAAAGTCTTAGAATTGATACATGGTGAGCACACAGCTGCAGGGAAAGTTATCTTATATTCAAAAGTCCATTTCTGTACTGAGCTTCTTGGCTCAGCTCTAGATGGTTTAAGGTTGGTGTGGACCTTTTCAAGATTATGAAGGGATTTATGTTCTTGAATGGGACCTCTATTTCCATGTGTTTTAGAATAAACACATACTAATCTTAAAATGTTAGGAGTTAAAACCACTAGAAGAGGTGATTTTAGTAGTGACTGGATTGCAGTGGGTGAAGGTGCCTGAGTAGTCTTCATTTTGGATTCTCATAACGTAGATGTGTCATAATTAGTTAGCAGGGAGGTCATTGTAAGGTGTCTCAAATGTACTAGGCTCCTACCTACTGAAATAGAAATGGAATTCATAAATTAAAATAAAATGGCAGTTATAGTCATCCAATGATAAATAGCCAATCAAATAGGCATTAATTTTATTGTTTACACTTCCTTCCAGTAGAGTTCAAATAAGACCACTGTTCACAACATAAATGTGCTGGAAAACTTTAGTTGTCAGCTTGATACACTTTGGAAGATGGAACCTTTATTGAGAATTTCCTCAACTGGATTGGCTTATAGTCATGTCTTTGAGAAATTTACTAGACTACTGTTGAGAGATGTGGGAGGGCCCAACCTACTGTGGGTGCTGCCACCCCAGGGTAGGTGGTCCTGTGTTGTATAAGAAAGCAGGCTGAGTAGCAGGCTGGTAAGCATCACTTTTCCATGGTCTCTGTGTTTGTTTCTGCCACCAGGTTCCTGCTTGAGCTGCCTTGGCTTCCCTCAGTGGAGCTATACTATGAGCTGAAATAAACCCTTTCCTTCCCACTTTGGTTTTGGTCATGGCTTTATCATAGCAATAGAAAGCTAACTAAGGCAGTAAACAATGGAATAATTTATCTTTTTCTTTTGCATTGCCCTATAGTAGTTTTCCCCTTCTGCTTCTTGCAATAGAGTCCTGAAGCACTTCTATCTGGACCTGCCCAACTCAAAAACAGCTGTCAACTTAAATCAATGCAGCTTTCTTTTTTAACTCTTTAACACTGAGCTATAATCTCATTGAGTTGCTCAGGCTGGCCTTGGGCTCACTCTGTAGACCAACCAGGTCTTAGACTTATGATCTCAGCCCTCTGAATAGCTGGGATGATAAAGCTTGTACCCTTCAGATTTGGCTTAAAAATTTAAATTTTAATCTGCCAAAATTTATCTTTCAACAGATGTAGGTATATTTCCATCATAATCTCCACCCACCTGCAGCTTTTCTTTTGATGTTCGGTCAGAATGAACAATGGCTGACAGTCCAGCTTCTGCAATCTAGTCTCAAAGAATATTAATTAGCCTTGTGAGATGTGCAAAGGCTCAAAACTCTCAAGGATCTACTCCTACAAATGTAAAAATGATTCATTTTCCGTGACCTTTAAGAAAATTACAGCTCAAAATTTCCTCAACTCTATGCATCTTTGAAATATATATATATATATATTTCAAAATATATATTTCTCCAGGAGACAAGGTTTCTATATCTAACAGATCTAGAACAGTGCTAAATATAATTTGGACATTCAAGAAATTGAATTCATTCAAAAGAAACAAAGTGCTAATGAATATACCCTGCCGTAAATTAAGGACAGTCTTTCATCTCCTACTTGCTCTCAGTAAGGTAGTATTGGTGTTTGGAACAGAGTTACCCTGGGACCTATATACATCAGGACAAGTCTTCATTAGGTTTCTAACTGAAAAGCCGTCAAAACAGAATGTTTGAGCCTCTGGGCTTCATGTCTATACAGACGAAGAGAAAGACACTGGAATTAGGAAGAATATGTACGATTCCTGTGAGACTATCAGAGAGTAAAACCTACCTACACTCCCCCTGAAATCTTCCTAGAAAATAAAGATAAAATTAATTGAACTTAGAGGACAAGTTATCTAAAATGATCCAACAGTTACCTCAGAATGCCCACAATGTAGTTCACTTAATTGATGAAGATGTAAATGAAGATTATTTTCTTGAAATACGTCAAAGGGAAGTGGATTTCTGGTTAAGGGATCTTGATAATGATGCTGTAGATTTTCTTTCTCTCCTTTTTTCAATCACGTACTCCTGAGCACTGTTGGTTGAAACACTGCTTGCAGTTCAGTGTGTGGGGAGATTATTAAGAGTGAAATTACAGTAGAAGTCTCCAGAATGTGTTATTGCTAATCTTCTGAGCCATTAGTGGTATTCATATGATAAAATGTTAATGTTTCTCTTCTAATTTAAGTGCATTTTTGAACATACCTCAAAGCTAAGGCATGCTGGGTTGAACTGAGCAATGTGATTGGATTTGATTTTAATAGAAGGTAGCATTGATTGAATTGAGATTGACCTCATTACAGTTCACACTTCCATACTAGATCTTTGCTTTCCGCATTAAAGAGCATATGGTAATAACTTATTTTTAAAGCTTTGCTGTTAAAGATTTAGTGACAAGATTATCTGGAATACTTTTTATCAAATATCTTATTTAAATAAGAGGAATTCTTTAAAGCATTAGCATTAAAAATTCACATAGCCTACAAAATTAAAGATAGAAAAATCTATTAAGTTATCTTTCTTCTCTCAGAAAAGGATTATTTCAGAGGAAAGAACTAAAAATGAAAGTAATAAATGAAACCGTGATAATATCAGCATTAGAGATGCAAAATGAAAGGATGTACTTTATTGGCTGGAAAAGAAATCAACTACAATAAATACTTTATTTTTAAGAATTCCACACCCCATTTTTATTTGTTAAGTTTATATGTCTGAAGTATTTATTATTAAGTACTCTATTATTTTTATTGTCTTAGATCAATGTGATTTTGAGACTTTTTTCTTCTGTTGCCATAAGCAGCCTGAAAATCAAACTTGACCTAAAATTCCCAAGGCAAATTACCTTCCAACAGTGACAATAAGCTTAGCCAGTTTCATTTTGAATTCTTGGCATAGACTTCAAGTAGGAAACACATGTAGGGCATGTACATTTTGCCACATGATATACACAAGATTGAAAGGACTTTGCTTTACATATGTATTAGAAAATAATTATCCACAAAATTATAAATAAAATACTGTCTCTGATTTTATTTTCAGGAACCAATGAGTACCATCCTTCTGAACATTAGATTGGATAATCACCTTTAAGTTTGTCTGCTGAGACCATACAGGCATGTCCAGCCTTTTGAAACTGTGACAAACATGGCCATCTACAAATGTGTTGGGCTGCATTCATAGCTGTCCCGGCATCATGTGGCAGAGAGGCCAAGCCTCACGCAGCAAAACTGATACTTTTTATTTTATGGTCTCCTCTGGATGACACAATGACTATTAGGAAACTGATGTTTCTCCTTTCTACTAGGACAGACATGTCTTTGATTCTTGCAGTAGGAAAGTACCCTGTCTAGCAGTGGTGTAATTGGCCCTTGTCCAGCTGTGGCTGAACAAGGTGAAGGTTGATTGGTCCAATGTGGATATTCAAGTAGAAAGCTAGCAATCACAGTTGGAATTTAAGGCCTCAATAAAAAAGTGGTAATTTCTATCTTGATATTTTATGTTCTATAACCATCCCATAACCTTTGTTAGAGCTGAAGACCAACCCTACAGATCAAAGCAGATTGATCCCTAGGGTGAAGCAATTTTACCTCTGGAGAAAAAAAATATTTGCTTAACTCTCAGAAGAGGTTTTATTTTAAGATTTTATTTATGTATTTGTTAGTTATGCATACATGTGGTTTGCCTACAAGTATGTAAGTTATAGAGACCAGAAGAGGGCAGAAGATACTCTGGAACTGGAGGTGTTGGGACCTGAACCCAGATCCCAGTAAGAGCAACAAATGCTGCTTTTTTCATGCAGTATAGTTTGATGTTTGATGGCAGTTAGACCTATTCCCCTATCCACACCTCAGCCTACTGCCCTCTGCCCAGTTTAATGTACTTTCTTCTGTATATAACATGGCCTATAGAGTATAATTTGTGTCCCCAAATGTCTTTCAATGTGGGTCCATCCACTGAGCCCACCAAGAGTCCCATCCCTGTAAGACTCTGTCTTTCCCCTTCCAGCAGCCTTCAATTGCCGAAAGTTCCCTAGGTTGGCATGGGATTTCTTACCCACTTCCCCATGTCTTTGCAAGGATTTTTGTCTGATTTGAGCTTGCATAAGCTTTGTCCGTGCTTTCACCATTTCTGTGAGCTCATATGAGTTCTGATCAGCTGTCTGTAAAACCTGTTTCTTGTGGTAATCCACCCCCTTTGGCTCTTACAATCTTTTTTCAAACAGTACCACAACCGCTGAGCCATCTCTCCAGCCCCAACTCTCAGAGTTATTTCAAAACAATACTAATTTTTGTGCCTGAATAGTGTTGGTTTGTGATATGCCAGCAAATATTATCATCCTTGAAAAGAGATAAGAAAAAAATACAAAATCCTTTAGGGTTTTCCCCGGTGGTCTCCTTACAACTATCTTCCTCTCTCCCTAGTCTTTCCGAGTTTCTCTGGACTCTTCTTTCTACCTCCGTCTTCTCTAATTCCTGAATTGGTCCCTCATATTTGCTCAATTCTCTAAACACCTCTGTGATTCTTCTCACACTTCACTGTCTGAGAACAAATGCCACATCATTTAGTTATGCTTAATTCAATTTTGTTTCTATAATCCTGGTAACTAGAATATTGTATCATGTGAAATATTTCATGGAATGAAAACTGAATGCAAAGTGAAGCCATTCTGTCTTCACCATGACCTGACAAAATGTGTATTGCTCTCCCTTGTTCCAGTGGGAAATATTAGTGTTAGAAAGGGAAGGGGACTTGTCTGATTTTAACACATGAGGTGAGGCAGAACCAGAATTCAAGTTGAGGTCTCAATAACTGCAAAGCCCATCTGTGGACACTGAACTATGCATCTATACTTTCTGCTTATGTGCTTTGAATCTTGTCACTTCTTTCTAGTAGCTTGGTCCATATACCAATAGGCTAATGAATTACATAGCATAAACATTATACAGTCTTAGATTCCTCTCCCTGCACCATATGTGAGAGCAGAGATAATTTGCATATTCATTTATCTTAATGCCTTCTAAAAGGAGCTGTTGAATCATATCTCTTAACCTTAATGGTTAAGCTGTAAATGTTATATTCACACTGAAGGAAATACTTTGCAGAAGCAATCCAGAAATATTATTTTATAAACTAATTCAAATACTTTGTCTAATTTTTAAAATATATTATTAATTTCTTCAAATTATGTTTTAAATGTTATTGGTTTTCTGCCTAACCATAATTTAACATTGTCATTATGATATGCTAGTCCATTTCATTGATAGAAAAGTCCAGGAGCACAGGATATTCCAAGACACTGTTAGGGATGTGGAGTGAGGCAGGGAAATAAATTATCTTCTGACCCCATCACAAGTACCACGCAAAGGTGCACACACACAATTATAATTTTTAATGTAATAGAAAGTTAGAACAAAACACTATCATACTGCCTCTCACTGTTCTTATGATGATAGTTTTTGGGCATTTATATTGTAGATACTTTGGAGTAGTTGTGGCTGAATATATTCTTTCTTGTTTTATGAATGAAAAGAAAATGTATCTTTTTATCCATCAGATTTCCAACTTATTCATGTTATGTTTCAACCATTTGTGTGTGGGGAGGTAGAGAGCTGAGCTGCTGTCAGCCTGTGAGTTTCTGCTGATCAATACAGGCAGAACAAAACAGGATGCAGATTGGAGAGGCAGGAATTAGACAAGGAAGTAAGTCAACAAAACCAAACAAAGGAAAGAGCTAGAAGCAAATTGATCATGACAAGCCTTTGCAAGATCCAGGGACAAGTTGCTGAACCTTGAACCTTCAATAAAGGAATGCATTTGGACTTCAGGGAAATGGAGAATTAAAATGCAAACTGATGCTACATAGGCCCTCAAATAGGTGAGATTACTCACTTTCCTAAGAAAAGATTTTGAGCTAAATTTTAATGGGTAAGTAGCAACGTAAGCAAGAGAGATTTTCACAAACCAAGCAAATTCTCACTTTTTATGATTATCTATTTTAGTTTATTACAATGTTTTCTGTTATAAAATAACTATTATTAGAAATCACTTGTCCTGGTAACCATTTGTATTGATCACAAGGTAATAGATTTATGTGTTTGCTTGCTTTTACATCTTCATGTGATACTTAACTGCTGCATTGTTAAGGATGTTGTATAGCACCTTAAGCATGTTTATCTGAAATCTTACCTTCTCAAAACTGGTAATAAACTCTTATGTGTGGAAAGTCTCTTTGGAATGAGAAACTTAGGTGCCTTGGAAAACAAAATTGACTTTATATAATTACAGGCAGAGGAGAAATGTAAATATATTATGGAGGTAGAATTTGTGGAGATGTATATTTTATGTAGTTGGGTTAATCACTTAATATCACAAAATGCCTGGAAAGTAACTTTAGCTTTTCCAACATTTATTTGAATGTGTGTGTGTGCATAGAGGTATACCCATGTGTAAGTGAACAATTGCCCATGTGTGTGCTCTTGTATGTGGAAGCAAGAGGTCTATCTTGGGTGCTGTTCAACATGTGCCATCCACCTTGGTTTTGGATAGAGGCTCTTGCATGCCTGGAGCTCACCAACTATGATAGGCTTCCCAGCCAGTGATCATCAAGTCTCTGCTTGTCTCCAGTTCCCCATGAGGGAATAGCAAGTACATGTCCCTATGCCCAGTTCTTTTACAAGAGTTCTGGGGATCAGACTCAGGACTGAATGCTTAAAGCAACATCTTACCACATTCAGCTATCTATCTCCCCCAAGTTCATTCTCTATTTCTGTCAATGGCTGGCATGATGGAGTGAACAGAGCTGGGCTGTGGTGAGTTGGCTACAGTGATAGCCTTGCGTTGCAGCTAGAACTTGGATTGGCCAGTTTTCAGACCTTAGTAGTCTCCAGGAAGGGATCAGATGAGAATATAGATAGATTCCTTATAGTAACTGTTAGACTGTCTCAAGACTGCTTCCTTATTTCTAGGGAATACTGAAACCACTGAACAATATTTTGCTGAAGGAACTGTAGAGAAAGTTCACCTCTACACAATACTGCAATGTGCTTTATTTCCTTTCTGAGATTTTATGACTTTATTTCCTGAAATTTAAAAAAGAAATCACAAAGGAGTAGCTACAAAACTAGCTAAACTAAGTGACAGGACATAAATTTAAAATTCTCTAATGTGAAGCAAGTCATGGTTGTACCTTTTGATCCCAGCATCTGAGAGGTTTAGAAACAGGTAGATCGCTGTGAATTTGAGGCCAGCCTTATCTACATAGTGAGTTCCAGAGCAGCCAGAGTTACACACTGAGACCCATCTCAAAACAAAACAGAATAAAACAAAGCAAGACACCAAAAACTTCTCTATTTTTTGGTTGTTGTCTTTTTGAGACAGGGTCTCCCTGGAGCCCCAGCTGCCCTGAAACTCAGTATGTAGACCAGGCTGGCCTCCATCTTGCATCCATCTGCCTCTATTTACTGAATGCCAGGATTAAAGGCCTGTGCCCTAAACCTGGCTCCCATGAATCAATTCTTAAAGGAAAGCAGTAGAAAGAAAAGAGTAGAAAACACTCTTTATTTCAGTTTTACTTTCTTGAAAAAGAAGTAAACATGTAAAGATGCTTATCTATGAAATATATTTTTTATGAGTTGTTTTCATAACTAGATCAACAATAGTTTTCAACCTTTTGTCCTTATAAGGCTTCCTAAAATTTTTACCTAATATGTCCTTCTTCTAAAAATATATATATGTTTTATTTATTTATTTATTTATTTATTTATTTATTTATTTATTTTTGGTTATTTTTATTGAATTTTTGTGCATTTCATGCAGAAAATCCAAATGGTCTTTATATCCCCTCCTGGATCCTCACCCTTCCATAGCCCTCCCACCAGAGGACTTCATGCATTCTGTCACCTATGTTAAAGCCTATTGAGTCAAGTTAGTGTATCCAGATGACCCTCAGTGCAAGTTCGTCCACTGGGGTCTAGTCAACCTATCTAGAGTCCCTCCATTTAAGAAAATCAGCTCTTTCTCATCCAGAAGTAATCACTTGCCAGTAGTTCTTCTGCTAAAGTTGGGGCCTCCTGCCCATTTACCCAGTTCTAAGCTGGATATTTGTCTGAGTTTGCATGGGTCTTGTGCATGCTGACTCCATTGTTGTGTGTTCATATGAACAAGGTCCCAGGACCCTGTAAAACTCTATTTCCATTTGGTCATGCACCTCCTCCCCAAGCTCTTACAGTTTTTCTGTCCTCTCTTCTGCAATGGCCCCCGAGTCCTGCGGGTGGGGTTTAATATAGGAGTCTTGTCCAAGGACCCACACTCTGCAAACTCTTATTATCTATGCTTTGACCATTTTTGTGGCCTTTTGCATTCATGGACCTCTGTTTCATGAGGGAGCTTTGTTGATGAGAGTTGAGAGATGTATTAGGATTCTGTCTGCCCCTTGTGCCACTATGTTCTGTGAGCCTTAGGTGTAGAGGTTCCTTAAATGTGTCACTTAGAGTTGGGCATTTCGTAGTCACTTAATCTCTGTGTGTGACCAGTTGTGGAACTCTGTAATAGTCTCCATCTATTACAAAAAGAGCTTCTTTGATGAGTGGTGACTGGCATACATGTCTGTAAATATAAAGATCCATATTTAGTACATACTAAGAAATTACTTTTGTCTAAGGGTGTGACAGCTTTGGAATTTTTTCTAAGATCTATGACCTCTTTAGTCACGTGTATTTGGATATGTTTAGAGTACCACTGAAGTCCCTCCCATTGAATAGGCTTTAAGTTTCAATTACATAGCTGTTGATTACCCCCAAGGTAAAAGTACCAGTGCTGCCCCAATATAATTTGCTGTGCCAGTCATTGTTGTGGTTATTAGGCCTTAAAGCTGGGGTTAGAACATCGATTGATGTCCTCCCTTAACAACTTGCATAGTGTCCTCCAAACCTATGTGACCTGGCTTTCAAGGAGGTGGTCTCCAGGTTAGTTCCAGCTCTATTGCTCCAAGTCCTATGTCAAAGGTATGTCCTTTATTCAGGAATATGGTCTTATGATGAAGTTCTGGGAGGCAATCATGGGCTGCATAATTTTGGGAGCCTCATGAACTACCTTGGCCAAGAACTCAAAGTGAGGTTTCTCCTGTCTGGCACTGTTTCTTGATATATAGCATTCAATTATACCTGAACTCATGTAGAAATATTGTATGTGTAATTTTTCAGGAGAACTAATACTTTTCTCTCTGGCTTTTCACACCAGCTAAGCATTATTTATCTCTCCTCTGTCTTTCTCTGTCTAAGCCTCCTTCCTCCCTCCCCAGTTAAAATAATACCATGTTCCCCATTTCACCCTTGATAATACCTGTGTGCTATGCCCCCCCTTCAACTCTTCCCCTTTACCCCCATGGCTTCTTGTATAACCCTCTGTTCTCCTCATTTAAATATATACATTTTACCCAGGTCCCCCTTGTAACACCTGCCTCCTACTGTTCATCTCTCTTAGGCTCCTTCTTTCCCTTTAGTTAGTCTTTTTTAAAGAATCAATTCAGTTTGTTCTTTGCCAATTTCATTCATGTATAAAATGCACTCTGATTATTCCCACAACCACACCGTCTCTTGTCTCAGTCCACCACTGTCAGTCCTCCACGGGTCCTTTTCCTATGTTCGTGTCTTTTACTTTTGTTTTAAATACATTTTATTGATTTTACTTATTTAACCGAATTTAAATAATTTTATTGGAAAGTGCAAGTGATAAATGGGTTTGAGAATAATCACCACCAGGGCTCATTGTAGAAATGCACCTCAACTAAGTGAATAAGCTCATGGTGAATGTGTAGTCAGCAGCATAGACTTAATATGGCCTTGACATAAGCCATTGGACTTAAAGGAAGAAATATTGAGGAAGGATGAGCTTGGTAGGTCGGAAAAATGGAAGTCAGTTGAAGAAGTCTCCATTGTCTTATTTTCCTTCCTATCTATCTTTCTCTTTCTGTGTTTTCTGGCACAGTGCTTGTACACAATGGATACCAGCTTTCTTTTTTTCCACTTGAATTAACAGATTGACAGGATATAAGCATTTCAAAGAAAGACTTCTTCCTTTCTGGGTGAGAGTGATGCTTGTGTTTCACTTTGCTAGTACTCATGGTCAGTGAGCCATAAGGCAGTATTAATATCCTCTTTATGTTTCATTTGATTGCCACTTTGTCACCTAGAGTCTGAGATAAATGTATGCACTGTGCTTAAAAGAACTAGTTCATGTTGAAAGCTCTAGGACTGTCTTCCTGCCATCTTGAAGCCATTGCACATTTCAGTTAGAGTCACAGAAACGCTAGATGTTGATGAATGCAGTGACGTTTGGTACAGAGTGACAAAACATGTTTGGTCCTGTATGCCAGCACTGGAAAGGGTTGGCCATTAAACATGCACTTCTTTAAGTGTGTGTTTGTGTTTTAAGGAGAGATAAAGTCACAGTTTGAAATATCACAGAATGAGTAACACAAGATTATCATTTTTTTTCAAAGGACGAATATTACAAAAGCCCTCTCCTAGCCCAATACACCCACACTGTTCCCTAGGCAGAGCCTAACCTCAGTATTTTCACAGGTGTTGCTATAATACAACATATTATATAAAAAGCACAAATATGTGGTTTTTATAATATATAAATATGTTGTATTTTTCATATATAATATGTTGTATTTTCTTTTGTGTGTATTCAAGTGGTGTGTTTGTGCACATAGGTGATGTGCAGGTGCAAACACCTGTGTATTCACATGCGGAGGCCAGAGGCTGACATTGGCTGTCTTTCTCAGCTGCTAATCATTTTGTCTTTGACAAAGGATCTCATTGCTGAACCTGGGGCTCACTGTTTCAGCTGGGCAGACTGCCCATGGAGCCCCTGGGCTTCTTCTCTGCACCCTCACACCAGTGCTAGGGTGATAGGCACATACCACTGTACCCAAGCTTTATGTTTTTGAGTACTGGTTCACACAGCCAACCCTTTACCTACCCTGAGCCATCTCCCTGGCCCCATATGTGACATAGTTTTCTGTTTACAATCTGTCTTTCTTCTATAAAATATGAGGCTTGAACTCTCTTCCAGTCTATCTCAACCAATTTTCATGTGACATTTATTTTTATTTTATCACACAACTCATGTTGCTTATATTGTTTAATCAAGTTCATACTAAAGGTTTATACGATTGTTTAAATACTGATTATAGATAAACTGCTGTGTCTTCTATAGTGTATTTCTTTTCTAACTTTATTTTATGGAGTAAATAATTACTCCATTTTTCTTTCATGTTTGCTTTCCTCTGTGACCGTCATTTAATTCAGATCAAAACTTTCACAGAGTACTGTCTCAGCAAGTTCAAATCCATGAAGGAATCTAACAGCTCTATATTCTTTCACCCCCAGTCCTAAGGGCCCACGAGTTCCTGCTGCCCTGACCTTGGCTTCCATCTCTCATGTGTACAACACACGTGGCAGTGAACATCTCTCCACCTCATCTCAGGAATTGCCTCCACCTCTCTCATGTTGTCTCCTTTCTTCTCCATCAGATGAGCAAGTTCAAATCCATGAAGGAATCTAACAGCTCTATATTCTTTCACCCCCAGTCCTAAGGGCCCACGAGTTCCTGCTGCCCTGACCTTGGCTTCCATCTCTCATGTGTACAACACACGTGGCAGTGAACATCTCTCCACTTCATCTCAGGAATTGCCTCCACCTCTCTCATGTTGTCTCCTGTCTTCTCCATCAGATGTCTGGCTATTTCTTGTGGAAAACACCTTTCAGTAGTTTCGTGATATCTTGAACTATCCCCCAAAACCTTCCTTGCACTCTAACATATGATTGATCACGTAGCTGATTATAGAATTCTAGACTGAAAAATTGATTCTGAAAACCTTGAAGGCAGTTCTCCATTCTGTTCTTACCTAATTCCATTTGAATACTCTGCTAAACTTGAGATCTCCATCTGACTCGTATCTGAAAGGAATTCTCTTTTGCCTCATCAAGTGACAACTTATGGTAGCTGTTTTTACTAAACTATTATTCAGTATTTATATAACTATATAAATGTTGATCACACAACCAATAATAGCTTCATTATTCTATATCTCACTGGTATCTTTAATGAATTTATTGGTATCAGAAACTGGTAGATATTTTTATGAGATTTTACAGTTTTTACATGGTGTTTTGCAATTTCACAGTAGTATCTTGGAGTGAGAAGCTTTTCACTCATTTGTAATGCACATTTGGCTGGCACTTTTAATCCAAAATGCATGTTCTTCTGTACTGGAATAATCATATTTTTTCATCCAGAAAACAGCTCTGACCCTGTTTTCTCTTTCTGGAGCAATGCTGATCTTAGATGAGATTTCTAATACACACATATGAAACTCATACAGCTCTGGGAGATTTCTTCACTTTTTTATTGCAGTATTTTTATACATCTATTATTTTAATTTATAGGATTTATAACTGGCTTTATAGTAAATTACATAAGTATATATCTGCAATATCTTTTGTTTTATAACCAATGATTCACATACATAAAAAAACACACCTATTGACTTAGGTTTTTGTGAGAAATTTATTTTATCATTTATTTAGGTGTATATATGTTTGACTCTCTCTCTGTGTATGTGCACATGCACGTGGGTGCCCTGGGAGGCCAGAAGAGGGTGTTAGGTACCCTGGAGCTGGAGTTAGAAGCAGTGTGAGCTGCTTGATGTGGGTGCTAGGAACCCAAACCAGGTCCTTTGGAAGAGCAGGATGGTACTTAACCACTGAGCCATATCTCCAGACCCCAATTGATTTTATCCTCTTAAATCATTTTGCTTCCTTTGCAGTTTTTGTATTTTGATTTTTTTTTACTAGTTACTTTAGTCTTTCTTTTATATTAGTAATATTCCTTGAATACCATCCTTGAGTATTCATTTATATTTGAATTTAAAAAAGCACACAAATAGCTCATTGGGAATATGGTGTTTGTATTTTTTGTGGGAGGATAGAAGAGAGAGATCATCTTTGGTTTAATGATCAGGGATCAGTTTCAATTTGGTTTTTTTTTTTAGAGACAGGATCTCCCTGTAGCCCCAGTTGGCCTGGAACTCACAGAGATCTGCCTGCCTGTGCCTCCCCAGTGCCGGGATTATAGGTGTGAGCTACATGCCCAGCTTTGTTTTGCTTTTCAGGGAGTAAGGTAGGCAAGTCTTAGAATCTTTCTTCTCAAGCCACTTGAGAAACCACCTACTGTCTTTCTGAGTCTCCTTTTAGGGTTCTCAGCAAAACTCATAAGATAAGTTAATGATGGACTTACACAAAAGCTTTGGGACAATTTTCTTAGAATTTAAAGAAATTAAAATTTGGGCTTGAGAAAGATAATGGAGGCAAGAAGGAAAAATATACATGAAGTCATCCCTGTTTAGAGCATCATGAAGATCAGACCCCTCGCTTGGTGGATTAGCAGCCACATGGTGGCAGGGGGCGGGGAGGGGGAGACTTTTGAGAAAAAAAGTAAGAAAGCCCAAAAGGTTGGGAACTCAAAGTTTAGGGAAAGCATGGTTAGAAAAAAGGGATAAAGATGAATAGGAGAGATTATGTTGAAGAATTCAGAAAAGTAGGCACACTTACTGAGAACTCATCTGTAAAGGAATTTATCATAAGCACTGCACTAGGGGCCGGGATTCTGGGCGGGAAATATCACCATCTCATTAACCTGCTATGCAGTCTGCCCATCTCTTCAGTGTGACTTAAGGTAAACCTGATATCCTAGGGGTGGTCTTGTGACCATGTGAACTGCAAAAGATGGAAAGTTCAGGTTCCAACCAGGCCAGAGAGTCTTATTCTCCTGACCAGCCTTCTCCTAGTGGATTTCTTGCTACTGTAACATTTCCATGTGGATCATATATTTAACCGCTTTTTCAATGTTTTTCTTCACAGTCCTCTTTGGCTGTTGTCCCTGAATATTTCCAGAAAATAAATTTCATGTGGGTAATAGCAGTTAACTAAGTGGTCCTTGGGAAGGCAGGGTAAATTTCCTAATAGGAACCTAGAACCGGTTCTCAATTTCCCACTCCTCCCTAGATTTCAGAGGTCTGTGGTAACACGAATTTCGAAGTCTGATAATGACTTTGCATAGGAGTCTAGCTGTATCCTCTTGGGAAAATCCACTTTCTCCATTGAGAAGAGGTTTCTCTTTGGCTATTTTAATAACCTCTTCTCTGTATGCTTCCCTTCTTCCAAAGTAGTTGCCATCACTGGCTCCCAATGTCCTGTCTATTGGTCTGTGCCTGCTTCTTTTGACATTTGAGCTCTTTATTTTAATTTTAGGGAGATTTGGATAAAGGATGGAAAAAGGATTACAGGGAAATTCCTTTTTCATTTCTGAGAAAAATTTGGTCAATATATGCTTTTTAAATGAAAAATGTATTCTATAGTAAATGAATATTGATTTATTTATTATCGGTTCTGACCTTTGGTTAACAGTAATTTAGCTTTGGGCATTATTTTCCCAAACTCCTAAAACTTTAAAACTATTAGCTATTTATTTTTATAACCTGGAAATAAACAGTGTAAGCTCTGAAGAAAGCAGTTAATGTGCAGACAGACTGTTGCCTTGGAGTGCTTTGCCTTAGATTATGTTCTTAAATTTGACTTATCTATTCCATAATTAGATGTTTTAATGCACATCTGATTCCTATCATCCTCACAGGCATTTGTATTTAATACTTTGTTTTCTTTATCTGATTTACTTTATGAAATATTCCCTTTACCAGAGATTAGAAATAATGTATTACTTATTTTCTGAGTCAATAAGATTTTATACATGTAAATATTGTATTTTGGTTATATGCTGTGAATGCATCTGCATGCTTACTTGAATCATTCTCTCTACTAATGTAATTGTCAATTGAAATATATTGCATTCTTTTGCAGATAAAATGTGCTAAGGGTCTCTCCCTTTTAAATAATGTATGAATTATAAATCTATGCTTATAACTTTATGATGCCTTCAAGTAGGTAACATTGTCAATGGAAGAATTACGGAGCAAGTTTGTTTTTATGCAGCTAATAAAATGAAAAGGTGTTAGGGAAGAATATATTAAAAATGATAGTTAAAGTTAAATAGGAAACACCTAAATTGTGTTTGTGTTCAAATTTAAACAAAAGGCATTATTTAGCTAGCACTCTAAAGCAACTGTTCCAGTTGAAGTTTTTATTGAACTTGGCAAATAAATGATAAAATTCATATACTTAAATGGAATAAATTGATGAAGAGTTCTACCTCAGTGACTGCTTTGAAATTTTTTAGTCAGCCAAATTTTGACTTGAGCTAGATTTAATGGGTGATTTGATTATTGCTTGATTTAAGCAGAAAATTTTGCCCATACATGCAGGACAGTAAGCTATTCTATTGTTTCCCTAATTTGAACTAGTTCAACATAGACATTACCTGAGAATGCTTGACCTTAATAAAGAATTCATGGTTATGTGCTAGGCTAAATATGTATCCCCTATATCCATATCCTGGTTCCCAAGTCCTGTGAATGTTTTTACCTAATGTGGCAAAAGGCATTCCACAAATGTGATTAATTTAGCTTGGGGAAAAGGAAAAGTACCCTGGATTAATCATGTACAGTGGAGGATAAATCACAAGTATCCTTAAAAGACACTGAAGAAGAGAGATTAAAGACTACAGACGAAGGGAAACGCTGATAACAGAGACAGAGGTTGGAAGACAGTGCTTCTGGCTTAATACACAGAAAAACGGGGCTGTCAGTCAAAGAATGCAAGGAATGCTTGCTGCTCTAAAAGTTGGAAAAGCAAGGTAATGGACTCCTTATAGCATTGCCAGAAGAATGTAGCCTTCACAACCTTATGTTAGCTCAGTGAAGCACTTTCCAGACTTCTGGCATCCAGAAGCATAAGAAATTAAATTTATGTTTTGTGTAGCTTGTTATAGCAGCAAGAGGAAACTAATACAGCCGTCTGTTACTAACTACTACAAAATCACACCAAACTGAAATTAGAAAGCCAAAGTTACAAGGCCCTATTTCTCTTTACATATAAACAAGATCAATATTGAGCAAAGATTCTGATATATTATTTTTTCAATATTAAGGCTGCCAACAGCCCCTGTTTTTTTAATATTTTATTTATTATTTATTTTTATTTTTTATGTGTATGAGTGTTATGCCTGCATGTAGGTAAGTGCATCCATGTCATGAAATGTCTGCAGAGGACAGAAGAGGCTGTCAGATCCCCTGGAACTGGTGTTACGGACAGTTATTAGCTGCCATGTGGGTGCTGGGATACGAAACCAGGTCTTCTGCGAGAACAGTTGGTGCTCTTAACCACTGAGCCATCTCTCCAGCTCCCACCAGCCACTATATTTTTAAAAAGTCAACTGAGGAGATTTTTCCTTAGATAGAACATTCAGTGAAATGGTTTGTAAAAATTATCAAAGGTAATCCAGGTATGGTGGCACATGCCTTTAATCCCAGCACTCAGGAGGCAGAGACAGGGGGCATATCTACGAGTTCAAGGCCAGCCTGGTCTACATAGTGAGTTCCAGGCCAGCTGAGGTTGTGGGGAGATCCTTTTTTGAAAAGACAAAAAAAAAATTATCAAAGGTAGCAAAATTTGGAAATATCCCCAGGTTTAGCAAGAGAACAAATTTGTGTCAAGCCTTCCTGGTATTTTCCTTTTCATACCGTGCCCTCTGGGGGAAATGAAATGACGTAGAGCATAGTAATTATAGAGAAACTTCAGGCTAATTTGTTTACTGATTTTTAAATTGAATTTTTATATATTTCATATAGAACATCTCAGTCAATCTTAATCATCGTTATACCTCCTTCCCCACTGGCAACCTCCCATAGCCCCCTCACTGGAATTCATACAGTCTGTCATTTGTGTTAAGGCCTATTGGGTCAAGTTAATGTTCCCAGATGTTCCTCAGTGCAAGCCCATCTACTGAGGTCTCGTCAGCCTATCTAGAGTCCCTTGCTTTAGGAAGATCATCTCTTCCTCACCCAACGGTAATCAGTTGCCAATAGTTCTTCAGCAAGATTGGAGTCTGCTGTCCATTTCCCCAACTCTATGCTTGGTTTTTGTCTGCTTAAGTTTGCATGGGTCTTGTGCATGCTGACATCATTGTGCAGGTTTATGTAGCAGGGTCCCAGGAGCTTGTAGGACCCTGTTTCTGTCTGGTTGTACACCTCTTCCCTGGCTTTTACAATCTTTCTACCCTTCTTCTGAAATAGTTCCTTAGGCTTAGGTTGGTCAAATTTAATGTAGGAGTCCTGTCCAAGGACCAGATATTATTTTTTAAAATGATGGCTTTGATACTATCTTCAAGTCTTCAAGAAAGAAAATGAGAAGTAAATATGTGGGTTTTATTTTATGGGGCAGAGGTTGAAGGGAGAAACACTTTATGTGAATGCCAGTTCACAAATTTGTTACTTATAAACTGCAAACAATATACATAAACCAAGGTCAGCATAGCAACCATCATTTTTTGAATAATACCGATATTCATGTAAGTTATCCCTTGCTAAATGATGAACCACACCAAAATATCCTAGGTTAATACAGCAGCCATTTATTTTTACCTTAGTTCTACAGTTAGGACTGAGGTAACTGATGGGTTCTTTTGCTGAGCCTACTGATGTTGCTGCCGCCCTGGAGCTATAGACATGTGACCATTCATGGGTTGGGTAGTTTAAAATGATGTCTCTAATAGTCTGGTAGGTACACATGGTCATTGGCTACAGTACCCTATTCTTCTCCACTTTGTATTTCATTGTATAATAAGCTAGACTGGGTTTTTCAGATGATAGTGGAAATATTCTCAGCATATAAAAATAGAGTATAAGTCTTTGGTTGATCATGAGACAACACACATTGCTATTTCCATAACTTTCTCTTCATGACTTTGATCACGAGAGCAGCCCAGTGTCAAGAGGTGGAGAAATAGGCCCAGCTTTCCAGTGAGTAGAATTGCAGAGCTATACTCAAGGAGGTGGATACAAAACAGTGCAGTTCACCCAGAGACACCAGGATATCATGAGCCACACAACTCTGATGTACATGAACTTTGCATTTTCAACTTTAGCCAGAAAAGTCATGTCTCTCAATATTTCTTATATACTCATAGATCAATGATGACTAAAGGTGGGGAATATCAGGCATCAGAAAGAAAGATCATGGAAATTTAATTGAGAAAAACAACTTACTTAAGCATTCGATGGTATATATAATGGACATTTGTTTTGTTTTTTTTTTTTCTTGTTATTTCCCCTCATTTTAAGTTTGTTATTTAAATACAGAAGGCATAAAATGCAATTCTGTTTGAATATAGGCTATTCTATGAAATTGTGCAAAGCATTTCACAGGAAGATTCGGAATGGCAGATAGATATGATTTTTGGTTCTATGTAGTTGTGAAAGAAAAAGAATTAAATCTGTAGCTTGGCAAAACAGGCAGTGAAAACTCATGGTGGGATAAGGAAGCGATGCTTAAAGGTTGTGGTCTTCACCATAGAAGCAGTGTAGCTAAGCTGGGGTTCCTATGAAAACATGAAGGCTCGAGCCCTCTCCCTGCCTAATTATAGCATGGTTGAAAGGTATCTGCACTTTAACTTTTTCTCAAGATAATCTAATGTAGGCTGGATATGATGACACACGCCTTTAATCCCAGCACCCAGGAAGCAGAGGCAGGCAGATCTCTGTGAGTTTAAGGCCAGCCTGGTCTACAGAGCGAGTTCCAGGCCAGCTGGGGCTACAGGGAGACCCTGTCTCAAAAACACCAAAAGAAAGATAATCTAATGTATAACCTGAATTTAGCACCCCTCATGGCTTTAAAGATTGGAGATTTAGAGGAATGGTTTGAAATAATAAATTTGTGCATAGAGTTAAGAAACGTTGGGTATGGACACACCCTACACTCAGCTTGTAAATTATCAGTTGCTAAGTTGGAAAAATTCTTAACCTTCCTATTTGATTGGATAAGAGGAAAAAAGTGCCAGAATCTTTTTGACATTGCTTTTAATTTTTAGAAATACATTGTAGAGAACATAAGAGCATTAATGACATGTTATTTTGAGCCAAAAATACGTATTATCATTCAGATAAGGGGATGGATGCATATAAAATAATGGAAAAAGAATTTGCATGATAAACACATTTTATGTTTGCTGTCTAACAGATCAAAGTTCATAATGGATTTGTGCTTTGTACTGTACTTCTCAATAATATTATTATTAAATCACTTTCTACTACAACTGGAAGTATACTGTTTGAAAGTTTTATGTTTGCTGTCTAACAGATCAAAGTTCATAATGGATTTGTGCTTTGCACTGTACTTCTCAATAATATTATTATTAAATCACTTTCCACTACAATTGGAAGTATACTGTTTGAAGGAGAGTCTTTTCTAAGGACTGAGAGGCTGTGCCACCTTTTTGCAATTATTCTTAAACATAGTATACTCTTAGGAACTGGAAAAGCATAACATTTGTCCAGTTACACTAATGTATATGAGAGAGAGAGCCATTAGCCACCATGGCTGGGGAATTTACAAGGCTCTTGAGTAACGTGGAATGGATAGAAATGTGCCTTGTATACTGATGCTACTGAAATTCTCATGTTATAGAAAAGCTCCTTTCTCAGTAACATCTTCCGTAATGAACAAAATAGTCCCTACTTATAAAGAACTAAAATAATAAAACTCATTTTTACCTTCCAAAGCATCTCACTAAAAATAGTATCATGTGCCTGGAAAGATATCTCAGTGGATAGAGAACTTGTTACTCTTTCAGGGGACCCAGGTTCTATTCCCAGCACCTACATGAATCTTCAATTCTAGGAGATCTGATTGCCCTCTTCTGGCCATTCCATACCCACCAGGGAGGTATGTGGTACACATAAATTCATGCAGGCATACATGCATGCCCATAAAAATAATAAATCTTTAAAAAATAGCACCAGGATGGCTCAACACTGTCTTCTCAAACCTTGATTCAGTCCTATTCAAGAACTGATTATGGGTGTAGATGCCAGGTGCTGCATATGAAGTGGGCTACTAATAGATCAGTTTGGGTGAAAACATTAAGTAGTTATTATTTCTTTCTTTTTGTTCCACCTTAAAAAAGTAATTACTGGTGGAGTAGAGAACACTCTCACGGAATGCAGAGATGGCTCAGTGGTTCAGAGCACTGGCTGTTCTTGCAGAGACACAAGATTGATTCCCAGCACCCACATGGCAGCTAACAACCATCCATAACTCCAGTTCCAGGGGAATCTGATGCCCTCTTCTGACCTCTGTGGGCATTGCACAACATGCAGGCAATAAACTCACACACAAAATAAAAATAATAAAATATTAAAACGAAGAGAGAACACAGTCATGAATCTGAAGATTTAAGATGATGTGACATGTTTGGAATTATTTATAGAAGTTGATTTATTTTCAGAGGACCCAGCAAGATATTTCAATGGAAGCATCTCTGCATGTTGAGACTGCTTCAGTGCAAGCCAGTATTAAGATGAAAATTCTTACCTCTGGAAAATACTGTAAATAAAGGCTTAGAAGCAGATGAAATAAAATACAATCATTCCTTTGATCCTGAAGCTAAATCTAAGGTAAGCTGCAACAATAGGCAAGCTTGTTCTTGAAGGATTCCCAGTTCTTTGCAGTGAGAGGAGTGCTGTGTTTAATCAAAATTATGGGACTGATGACTTTTTATGCACTGACAGCTTCCTATGGTGTCTTTTATATAGATGGAGGGATTAGAAGAAAGCTCTGTTTTTCTGTATGGGGACCACCTGCTCTACAAAAAAAAAAGTTGTGGAGAAAGTTTTTAGAAATGATGTTAGGTATCTAGTGAAGTGCGGACACTGATGAGGCTTATCAGCTTCTAAGTTGAGTAAGAACATGAACAGCAATGGAGTCTGAGCTGGGGCTGTGGGAAGGGGCCATGTCTACTTGATTGTTTTATTTATCAGGAATTACGCTGAAGCCCACTGGCAAGAGAGCTCAATGGGTAAAGTCATCAGCTGCCAAGCTTATATACCAAACTGGTTTAAGTTGTCTCTGACCTACCTCTACATGTGTACTTTGGAACAGTCAACTAACACACAAATAAATAAATGAGTACAATGAAAATTTTACAAAGGAGTATGCTGAAATAATCTGGTCATGAAAAACATATTAAATGAGTAAAATGTAGGGAGTGAGGCTGAGAATGAAGGAGCTCCCTTCCTGGGATATGTATAAATAAGTGCATTTATTTCTCTACTTCATTTCAAGGAAGAATGTACTTGAGTAAATATGAGAAAAGCAGTTTTTGCATAAAGTCTTCATGTAAGGAAATGTAGGTGATCACTCTAGGTCCTCACAGTAATTACACTGCATTGAACCTAACCCTAACCCCCCAGCACCTGGGTACCTGAATTGTGTCCTTTATTCATTACCCTGTTTCTGCAGTCTATCCATTGGCTGGATTAATAATTAAACTAATTAGTTGCTATAACCCCAAGACTCAGCAGGCTGAGGTAGGAGTATCTTGCATTCAAGGCTAGCCTGGGCTATGTACTGACACATTGTAGCTCAGAGGGAAGAGATAGGAATAGAATCAAGTAGGTTCAGGAAATAAAGGAGCAGAGGGGTTTGGGGGCCACTGTTAATCCAGCCGTTAAATGTCTTCAGCTGTCAATTCTTTTTGCAATTTAAATGGAGGGAGGAACCTTGAATAAGTTAGACCTGCATTAATGACTAATTTTGCAAGTCCTAATGTCATCCTTTCAAATTTCAGTTCAAAGGAGCATCTGCTAATTTCTGCTTTGCTATCTCTAGGTGATCATGTTTGGAGTAGGACCCCATTTCTGTTACCTGTTGATTCTCTTCTGACGTGATTCCACATTTTTATTTTTATCTGTAATCTTACATATTGCATATTGAGAAATTTAAGTGGCTTTTGTCATTGACTTAATTTGTTTCCATATAGAAAGATCTTGATGTACATTTATAACATTCAAGTAGGCAAACATTACCAAGTGTTCTGAATTTCTTATATATTATTTGCTCTCAAAGACTGTGCGTGTTCAAAATGAAATTTGTCAAATGAAATTTTAGGCATCATGAAAGAATTCAGTAGGTTTATGCATTGATAATAGAGCTCAGGTCATGTTTCACCTCTTTCACTTTTGGTAGCTCATAAAATTGTACACTGAGGCAGAAGGAGCTTGTAAATATGACTTGATGTAGGAGAAAGTTAGACATTTAAGCCCAGAGTGATTGGTGTAAAGTGAATTGGATGGGACCACATAGTTCAATTTTCCAGATGATGGAAGATAGGCTGTAAAGAAATACATACAAAATAAATTTTGAAAGAGTTATTGAATGTTTACCCATCACTACAAATTATCTTGGAGACAGTACAGATAATTTGAATGGGAAATTGTTCTGAAATGTCTTCCTTTGAGGCTTTTTTACCAGCTCGTGCATGAAATGTTATTTATCCGATTGTTTAGCTGCATCCTCGCTTGCTCTAGGCTCTTACCTTCCTCTGCTGATGCTCATCACTTCAGCTCCTGTTTGATCCACCAGATGTGCTCTCAAGGCCCATGAAATCAAGCTTGGGTGAGACCTGGTGCAGAACAGGAAGGCGACCCATACTTGGTTTCAGAGGCTGTGAGAATGTCTCCACTTTTTAGGGAATGGCAACTATGTTTATACAGACCCACCAGAAAACAAACAGAAGGCCCTGAAACTTCCCTGTTTTTGCAAACAGAAGCAAATAAGAAACTAAAATACAACTCAAGCTCCAGTGAGAGTAGTTAGAAAACAATTTCTAAATTACTTGATCCAGTAACAACTAAACAGGATTCTGCTACTGATTTTTTTAAATGCATTATGCAGAACTGATGAAAGATACTTGGTTGGTGAAGTGCTTTATTGAGAAAGCATGAGGACCTGAGTTTAGATCCAAGCACTGATTTAAAAGCGTGGTACGGTACTGCACACCTACAATCCCAAAGCTTCTAGGACACTTACAAGCAGAACCCTGTGGCTTGCTGCCAGCTGGCCTGCGATAATTGTTGAGTTTCAGCACAATGAGAGACTGTCTCAAGAAACAAGGCTGACACATCCTAAGGAATAATGGTAGGGACCTTGGGCTTCCACATGCACACCTTCCCAACACACACACACACACACACACACACACACACATTCAGGCACACACACATGTGCAGGCACACACATGTGCCCACACACATACACATACATACAGCTTTGTTTTGTGCAAATTTGAATATTCTGTATCTTGAAAGATTTGAATCTCTCCATTTTTTCTACTATGATGATCGGGTTGAGAATGGTTCTGGAATGATTTCTTATTGGATAACGGAAGAACAGTCCAAAATGTAAGACAGAGTTGTAGGTTTTCCTAAGACCACCTTTTATACCTGGGCATCTACCAATTCTTTTTTCTAGACACATTTTTCTGTACTCACAGCTCCACTCACACACGCTTGCCTATAGGGCCAAATTTAAAATGAAAAAAGAAAGAAAGAAAAAGAAAGAGAGAGAGAGAGAGAGAGAGAAGGAAAGAAAGAAAGAAAGAAAGAAAGAAAGAGAGAAGGAAAGAAAGAAAGAAAGAAAGAGAGAAGGAAAGAAAGAAAGAGAGAAATAAAGAAAGAAAGAGAGAAGGAAAGGGAAGGAAAGAAGAGAGAGATGAAAGAAAGAAAGAAAGAAAGAAAGAAAGAAAGAAAGAAAGAAAGAAAGAAAGAAAGAAAGAAAGAAAGAAAAAGGCCTAGTCGAGAGTTGCCAGAATCCCACTTTTCTGTGTAGAAGATTGGAGTTATGTCAAATAACCCATCTGGGAAGATGAAGAAAAGCAAAAAAGCAGGTAAATAAAACATATTTTCAAATACTTTATTGGATGAATATATTATTGCTGCTAACATTTATTATCTATGTTTTTGAACTGCTATTATGTAATTTTTTCTTCTTCTTACTCCACGTTATAATTTAATTTTGCTAGACAAGGGTTGGGTGAGAAGCTACTGATGTGGGTTTTTACTCCTTAGCACACGGAAATCGTTTCGTGATTGCTTTTTATTTTCTAAACCAGAATTCTGAAGGCCTGGATCTTGGCATAGAAAACAAAGCTGGAAAGAGAAGATATGCCAAGCACACATTACACAGCTCCTGGCCATGGGCTTTTGGGAGATTCACTCAGAGAAATATGAAATCATTTCCAATGAAGATTTATTCTGTATTTCCTTAGCTGACTTTTATAAGTGTGATAACCTTCCAATTTATAAATGGTAATCCTTTGTTTCACTTAAAGTAGTTTAAATTATAATGTGCATAAAATTAATAAAGGACATATTCACAAATTTTTGGGCTCTGGTACTAAAGAAAAAATTTTGCTCACATTTTTCTTTGTGGTAAGGAGTTGGAGAGAAGCAGTTTCTTTGAACTGAGGAGCTTGACCTGGACTTTCTAGAGAGTAGAGTTCAATAGAGCTTCCTCCAATGATGGGTGATAGAATGTAATAGAATGGACCTGGAATCTGTGTTAATCTGGTACTCATTTCCACATGCTCAAATATGGTTAATCCGATTAAGAACTAAATTTTAAATTTTGTGTGGGTATATCTTTTTAATTATTATTGTATTAGACAGGAGAATTCTAAAATGTTTTAGTTATTTTGACAATTTTTTCCTAGTTTAAAAACTCACCAAATTCATCTTCATTCATCCTGTGAAATTGTTAAGTTTTGGGTAGCAGCTTAATTGAATGTATTGTAGAGAAGTTTCAATTCACCATGCCCTTTGGCACAGTCCATTCAGTCAACGATGGCAAAATTCCATGAACTGGGTAGCCTATAAGTAACAGAAATTTATTTCTCACACACCAGGGAGCTAGAGGTCTAAGACTAGCATACTCAGTGTGTGCGGAGAGCCTGTTTCCTGGCTCACACATGCTTTGGCCTGCAGCTTCTCTGGGCATCTTTGGTAAGGTATTAAATACATTCCTGTTCTCTTCCCCTTATGACTGAATAGCTTTCCAAAAGGCCTTACCTACAGTGGCCTGTGCATGCATACTTTCACCTTGGTGGTAAGGGTTTCAATACATGAATTAAGAATGTGGGTACAAACATTGCATTTTTACTGAACAAACTCTATAAAATAGAGTGAACTAAAACAATATTCTAAGTCTTAAAATATTTTATATATGTCACTTAATTTTCTAATAAAAGCACTCACTAGATTACAGTTGAAAGCTAAAAGCTAGAACCTATCAACCTACAATCACCCAGTTATTTAGAGTTACTATTTGGCAATCATTAAATAAACTTCTCTTTAAATTACCAAGCGAGATTTGAAGTGGTTCTCTAGCAGTCCTGTAGTTTTGCTGAAATGGCAAAACTAGCAGGAACAAAATAATTGAAAATAAATTAGTGTTAAACTCTACTGTGCAAAACAGGTGTGTAGAAAGCAAGTCCAGTGTGCATCTCAGTCACCAACCTCTATACTATGAACACAAAAGGATCCATGGATGTCACTTATTCAGAGTTTAGAAAAGAGGAAATTAATTTAACTGGCTTGCCCATTCAAAATTTAGAGCTAGTTAATAAGGGGACCAACCAGTATTTGAGTGAAAATATCCTGACCCTCAGGCTCTTTTTCCTCCTTACTTGTTTCCGTTTAAGACTACTTC
>NW_008335436.1:3343998-3351779 GCF_000622305.1 Nannospalax galili | reverse complement strand
ATTTACTACAATGGAAGTAGAAAACCAGGATCATTAATTATAGTTAAAATACAGTGGAGAAAAAGCCTAAAAATAAAAAGTAAATTTTGCAAATATTTTTCCTAAGTCCAAACTTATTCTTATTTATTTTTTAAAATAAAAATCAATTTTTGGGGGAATGAAATTATAAATAAAATCATCATGCGCAAGATCAACATAGCCACTCAGGCAAAGCACTTGCCCAGTCCCAAACTCTGTGCATCTCAGTGAAATTCTGTACCTTTTTCTTTTAAGGGAGATTAGTAAATAGTGGGAAAATGATAGACTAATCTAGCATTGCTACAAAAATCAATTTCTCTTCTGTTTTAGTTTTTGGATGGTGGAAATTATAAAATATAATTGCTGAACCTGGTAGCTCTCAGGGACCACCCTATATCCCAGGGGCCACCCTACATCTGAACAACAACTGCTTAAGGAAGAAGTTAGATAAGAATCCTAAGTTCCTTGTCAGTACATGGCAAAGCTACTTGTTTTTGTTTATCTGGTTGTAGGAATTATGCAATGATAATTACCGATTATATAATTGTGTGCATTTTTTTGTTTTTTCTCTTCACCAAACAAAGCTCACCTTAACTGCTACTGATTTTCTTTTTTGTTTGTTTGCTTGTTTTTATATAAGCAAAGGAACTATATAAGAAGATAATCATATTTTAATATGTTAATTAAATGGAATTTAGATACATTATCTTTCTTCAAACGTAATTCTTGTTGATGCTGGAGATGTTGGGTGCATGTAAGAACTATGTATTCTGGAAACAACTTATTAAAGGAAATAGATAACATACAGTATTCTCTTTAAGGCAAATATGCTGTCAAAATTGAGTATTTTTTAATCTTAAAAGTATGACTTTCATACAAATACTAAATGGGGTATGTCACAGATTATGTACCTTGTTGATGAAGGCCTTCAGGAGGGAAGACACTTATTGAAGTAGATATTTTTAGAGTTAGTTGGCAAAGATGTATGGCAATTAGTTTGCAGTGGAAAGGAAATTCTAATTAATGTCCATCAAAGTAAGATCATGATCTTTAAGCACACTTTTCTTTTTTTTAAATTTTATTTATTATATTTATTTTATGTGTATGCATGTATTAACAGAATGTAGGTAATTGAACCCATGTCGTGCAATGCCCACGGAGGTCAGAAAAGGCTGTTGGATCCCCTGGCACTGGATTTGACAGTTGTTAGCTGCCATGTGGGTGCTGGGATTCGAACCCGGTTCTTCTGCAAGAACAACCAGTAAGCACATCTTTCTATCTGAGAGAAATCATGTGTATCTCTACCAGACAAAACTGTGTCAAGTTAAGAATAATTTGATGGACTCTGGGTCCTTACCAACTGTGAATAGTCAACCAGAAAACAGGAGCTGACATTCTTGGGGATGCAACTGATTTCCTTGTGTGGGATGCTTAGCAAGGTTTGGGGACATTTTCAGTCTTGGTAACCTAGAAAGACCTACCTACATTCAATGTCCAGGGTGCTGCTAATCATTCTGAAACACACAGGATGGCCCAACCTGCCTTCCTTCACAGCCCTAGAAAGCATTATCCCAGCTAAAACGTCAGTAGTACTCAAGTTGGAAAACTTTATTCCAGAAAATTAAATAAACTTTACACTAGCCTGCAAGCACCTCAGTATGAAAGACATCAAATTCATCTTTTGCTTTATTTACAACTTTTGGATAATTTCTCTCAGCAAGGCAAAATATCTTGCCAGGCAATATAAGAATATTACTCATTCTGAATATACCTTGAGAGCTCTGTATTGCTTTCACATCTCTTGTCCATCTCTTTCAGTTTGCCATTGGTGTCTCACATTTGAATTTTGTTTTGTTTTGAGACAGGATCTTCCTTGTAGCCCCAGCTAGCCTAGAACTAACTATGTAGACCAGACTAGTCTCCATCTCACAAAGATCTCCCTGCGTCTGTCTCCTAAGTGCTGGCATTAAGGCATGTGCCTCCATTCCTCTCCCCATTCGAATTTTTGTTTTGAAAAATCTGAAAATAAATGGTTAATAAATGTTAAGACACACATTATCTGTCACTGTGATTATTTTAATGAAGCCTCCGTCCCGTTTTTTACACAGCGACCTTTTCTTCAGATGAATGCATCCTTTCATTATTAACTGTTCCTGATAGAAGGAGAGGCTGATGCACAGTAATGCAGGCTCAGAGGAAAAAGTATATTAGCAAAGTAGATTCTCAGTGCTTCTACCTCTGTAGCTAGAGAATTATGGAGAACCAGGTCAACCTCTGAAAGAAGTCATGGACCTGTGGCATCATTCTTTAGTCTTTCAACCACTTAGAGTCATGGAGTGCAAGCATGGAATTAAAAGAAATCTCTTCCTCATCTAATTTGGACAAAAATAGCAATGGAAGAAAAATGTATCGTGGCCACCACCTGCTACCGTAACTCAGCTCCAGTCACTATCATTTTTGTGTATTATTCATTCTTTTATGGGGCATAACTTCATGAATGGTTTCTCTTTAATGTAATGATACTTAATGAATTAAGTAACATATGCTTCCTGGACTTGGTGCTAACTTACAGAATTGAGGACGAAGACTTGCCTCTGTACCTAAGACACTCATAGCCTGTCACACAAAATCGTAATTGCAGACAGTGCTGTGTTATATGCAACATTTTACTTGTGTGCTCTCAACCTTTTTTCTTGTTACCACATTGTCCTTTTGATTATAATTTTAATGGTGTGATTTGGATGGGATTAAAAACAGTAAAAGTTTCCTGGAGGCAATATGAATTGTTGCGTTTCTAATACGAATCCTATTTTAGCAAAAAATCAACACTTGTGTACAGGAGTATAATTATCTTTCAGATCATCTGACATAATACCTGGAACTTCTCTAGTGCTTGCACAAAGCTTATCTTTTCTGTTCAGGTTCCATCTAAATGTTAGTGTAGCCATTTCTCTTTATTTTCCTTTTCATTTTCCTGCTTTCTTTCAGTGGTAAGGAACATAAGATATAGTTAATTTAACTGAGGCAATGTAGATCTTTTTATTGAAACTTTTGTATGTGTTTCTCTCTCTCTCTCTGTGTGTGTGTGTGTGTGTGTGTGTGTTCATATGTGTGCAGGTATACATATGAACACACAGGGTGGGAGCATGCATGTGTGTGCACAGGCATATAGAGACTAGAGGTTAAGTTAGGATTTTGCTCATCAGGAGCTATCACCTTGATTTTTGAGATAGGATTTCTCACTGACCTGGGATACCCCAAATAGACTAGGCTGGTGGCCAGGGAACCCTAGAGATCTTTCTCCCTAGAGCCCCAGTACTGGGGTTGTAAGCACAAGGCCTCATGCCTGGCTTTTTATGTGGATTCTTGCAATAGAATTCAAGTCCTTGTACTTGTAAAGCACACACTTTACCTACTGAGCCATCGCCTATCCCCTCTTTACTGAAATTTAAAAGATCATGTTCATGTCTTAATTCTACCCCTTGCTAACTATATGATACTGAAGATATCACTATACTTCTTGAGGAACTTTTCTATAAATTAGAAGGGCAAAGTACAGATAACAAGGGAATTTTAACATTTTTGTTTTACTATGCATGATCACATGCTAATAAAAGTGAGATAAAATTTTATGGTTTCTTTAAGAAAAAAATAAGATGAGTTTTGATATACCAAATTTAACAAGTAACTCAGTCTACTTGCCATGTGATGAGTTCCAGTATAGACAAACACTCATCCACATTCATTTGCAAATATAAAGTAGTCTGGTAGCAACTCATTGTGTTTTAAGGAAGTCCTTAATTTCTTGGTTTCTTATGTGATTTTTTCACTATTTATCCTCAATAATGCTTTCAGTAGCATGTCTCAGCTTATTAAAGGAAACTGCAACTCAGGGAGGTTACCACACTTTCCAAAATAGCCCATTTAGCATACTTTCCAATATGCCATACTGATGTCTAGAAAATAGGTGGTTTGTTTAAAAACATCACTGAACCCTGTACATAGCAGCATTTCCCCGTATTTCTTTGAAAGTTTAAAAGGAATTTTTTGAGTGGTTTTGTGAACATTCAATTTAAAAACTATTTAAAAAGCTGTTCAGGGAAGAAGGTTCCTCTTTCTTATCTGACATGAATTACATGAATTGAACCTACAAAGAGAGACTATCAAAATCATTCTTTGTTATTCTTCAGGAAAACAGACTTGGAGTGCAGGGAGACCCACTGAAGTCCAGGTAGAGCACTACAGTCCTAGTCAGCACCAATGAGTGAGTCAGGTGACTTCTGAGAAAGTCATCAACAAAACCCGAATAATTCCCCAAATGCTGTCTGAAGCCTTATGCACTTTACCATTTCCAGACATTTTTCAGATGTATTTTTATTTATATGCATGTGTGTGCTTGTATGTTTCCATGCCACATATATATGAATGCCTGCAGAGGCTGGGAGAATATATTGGACTTCCTGGAGGTGGGGTGACAGGTGTTTTAAACCCTTTTATGTGGTGTTGAGAACTGAGCACTGGTTCTCTGGAAAAAATAGCAGTGGGCACTCTTACCTGCTGAGCTATCTCTTTAGTCAACACTCTTTAAAAAAAATTGCTCTTGGGGGTAGAGGTTGATAAAGATGACTGTAGTTCCATTGACAATGCTTCAGTAGTAAATGTTCAAATTTCCCCTATTTAACCTCCTATCTCACCTTAATCCACTTTCTTGATTCCATGAATGGACAAAATCTTCTTCAGTTTTATTCTAGTTGCCTTCTCTGTTGCTGTGACAAAATACTCTGCCCAATACCAACTTGGGGAGTAAAAGGGTTTATCGGCTTATATCTCCCAGGTCACGGTTCATCACTGAGGGAGCCCAAGGTAGGAAAACATGGCAGGAACCTGGAGGCAAGAGCTGGAGCACAGGCCATGGAGGAACGCTGCTTACTGGCTTGCTCTCTTGACCCATCCTCAACCTGCTTTCTTATACAATACAGAAAAACCTGTCCAGGGTTGACACAACCAACAGTGGTCTGGGAGCTCCCACATCACTGAACAGCCCCACATCACTCAATAATCAAGAAAATGACCCACAGACATGGCCACAGGCCAGTCCAATGAAGGAAATTCCCCAGTTGAGGTTCCCTCTACCCAGGTGTGTCAAGTTGACAACTAAAGCTATCTAGAGAAGACTTTTCCAGGTAACTTATTTTCTTGGTGTCCATTTCTCTTTTATCCATCTGTGACAAGGAATGGCCCCCTCTCCGCACATGTGTGTGTGTGTGTGTGTGTGTGTGTTTTACTATCAGTATTATGTTTTCTTATGATTCTAGTGTGATTTCTGGGCAGAATGAAGATGAATACATATAGGAATATACTATGAGGTCCCCTTACTAAAGTAAGCAGGAAGAAGGCTATGATAAGCTGGAATGAGGGACACATTATGTGATTGGAATGCCCCAAAGGAAATGTGAGTCAAGAAAGACCCCAAAATCGGCAGAGCATCAACAGAAGGGGACGTTAAAAGATTAGGATATGACTCAACTGGTAAAGCATTTGGACCTAAGTTGAGGACCTAAGTTGAGATCCCAGCACACATGTAAAAGCCAGGTATGGCAAGGTGTGTCTATATCTAGTGCTAGGAAGGCAGAGACAGGTGGATCTCTGGGGCTTGATGGCCAGGCATATTAGCCAAATCAGTGACCTCCAAGTCCAGTGAAAGACTATCCAAAAATAATGTGGAGCAGGGCCTGGTGGCACACTCCTTTAATCTCAACACTCTGAAGATTGAGCCAGAACTCTGTAAGTCCGAGGCCATCCTGGTCTACATGGAGTTTCAGAATTTCATGCCAGCCAAGGCTATATAGCAAGACCCTGTCTCAAAAGAAATAAAAACAAGGTGGTAGAGAGAGATTAAGGAAGATACCCAATGTTGACCAACCTCTGACCTCCACATGCATACACACATACATGCACATATACACTTGGGAACATGTGTATACATACACACAATTAAAGAAATAGCATTGTAATAATAATGAAAAGAAGGGGAGTTGATATGAAGCATCAGAGGATGGATGTATAGACGCCTTTCTGTATTGCAGACATCTAGTTGAGAATGCAATATTATTCAGTAATTCAAAAGGCATTTCAGGAGTGTCTAGTGCATTTAGACTCTTCTTTGGAAACTGATTCTGTGAAGACTGGTGAGACAGTCCTGCCTCATTTGTTCACAATATTGAGGCGAAGTCACAGGCTTACACAAACTAGCTGAACAGGAGTACAGCAGAGGATGTGCTATAGAGAAGGTATCGTAATTGGAAATCGCTCCCCAAACTGAAAAGAAAAATCATGCAAAACATATGTTCATTGATTATTTTATACCCCAGTTGATAATTAATTTTCAACTTATTAATGTTTTAAAACTAATTATTAGAGAATGGTTTCTATGATAATCCAAACTAAGCTCAATATGTGGCATATAATTCCAGTCATATTTAGGTATATGATCATAATGAATGAGTATGAGATACAGACCCAGAGAACAGTTAATTATGGTTAAGATTTAACCACACGTGTGAGAAGAGATATTGAAAAAGCCCAAGGCACCATATATAGGGTTTTTTGTAGGGAATAGGCTTTACTATGAAAATAAGGTCTTTTAGGAGTGGGATATCAATTAATTCTTGGTTTAGAGAGAAACGTGTTTTCCAAAGGATAGACTCTTCTGGAAAATACTCAAATCAGTTATTTGTACCAAAGTTGTGAAAGCCTAGGGACTTTAGAGTGTGTCTGTCTGTCATTAACATCTCTGGGAGGGAGAGACAACTATGTGAGGTTTACCAGTGTTGCCAATCTGGGGATTCACTGCCTCTTGCTTTACCACTATCTACTACTTCCATTTCCCTCATTCTAGAATTGGAAATAAATCACAGAGAACCACTGTCATGTCATCCATCCCCTTGAAACCCTCTCCAACAATTAGGAGGATGAAGCCATGAAATAGGAACATTGCCTGGCACTGTTTCCATTTGTTTTTAATGAGCAATAGTTACCAAGCACAAATCATGTTGTTATTAATTTCAAATTAAACTCAGGTTATGTATGACCTCTTCAAATCATCTATATTTAAGTTCATTTATTTTGGCTATAATTATGGCAGATTGTTCAATTCTTGTTGTAATAGCTTGGTAGCTTGTGTGGTTTAATTGTAGTTGAAATCTCTCTCTCTCTCTCTCTCTCTCTCTCTGTGGTGTATGTATGTAAGCATGTTATAGGCATGGTTGCACATATGTATTTGTGTGGAGATCTGCGATCAATATCATGTCTTTCTTAGTTTTTCTCACATTGTCTTTTGAACAGGGTCTCTCACTGTATCTAGAGTTCACCAGTTTGGCTAGACCACCTGTACAGAAATCACCAGGGATCTTCCTGTATTCACAACATCAGAAACTTGGATAACAGTTGCGCATCTTCATACCTGTCTTTCTATTTTTGTGCTGTGGATCTGGACTCTGGTGTTCATGCTTCCACGGCAAGCACTTTCCTACAGAACCATCTCCACAGCCATCAAAGCTTTTAAATAATATCTGGGTAATCTGTTTCACATAGGTGACTGTAATATTCATTGTTACCCTTTGCAATTATGATGACAGATTCAAAATGCCTGATCTAGTTCTACTTCCCCAAATGTAGAAAATAATTTGCATTTTTGTGGGTATATTGAATCGGCTTCAACCAGTGAAATTTTATTCCTTTTGGAAACAAGCATGTCAGCAATG
>NW_008335436.1:3337448-3343112 GCF_000622305.1 Nannospalax galili | reverse complement strand
GGGGAAAAATCATTCAATTGGAGGTTCCCCAGGCACTCAGCATCCTTACATGAATGCAGATACCCAACTGCACTATCACTGGCTAGTTACAGCCCCCTTTTGAGGTATGCTATGGACTATTGTGCCGCACTGGGTAATAAGCTGCACCTATCAGCTTCCTACAAACAGCAGTATGATTTCTTATTCTGCATTGCAGTGGTCAGTCTCTTTCTCTTTAATCTTTATTTCAGTCCTTTTCCTTAGTTACCAAGCAAAATTGAGTAAAATATGATTAATAATAAGCTATTTTAAAAAATGTATTTCATTAATATTACCGTTAGTTTTACTTTTACAATATTTTACTCTAATTTTCCTTTGAGCCTCAGTCATGAAGTTAATGCAAGAAGGGAAGGGTATGTGAGGGTAAAGGTTTTATGTAATATTTTCTTGTTGAGTCGTGGAGAGTTTGTATTTCTTTAATTTATTTGTTGATTTTTGCTATGTTTGAGCCTAGTTATCAGGTATTATGGGATTGTCTTTTTCTTCTTAGACTCAACCAAGAATATAATGTCCTTTAAAAATGTTGATGTTATGACCCCAGGATATTCCTGGTTTCCTCTTTCCATTTGAAAATGTAGTTTAACTTTTTTCACTAATCTTGATATTTTCATCTTGTCCCAAGATTGACAATTTTAAGAGTATTCATGACAGCTGTGACTGTCGAGAATAGAACAAATTGATGATTAAATTGGGAAAATCCAGGAAAACCAACCTGTCACAGCAAAGAAAAAATAATTTCTAGTTTTAGAAATAAACATGTCAAAGTAAAATAATCCCATTTGTCCTCAGCCTACTTTGCAAAGAGGTTCGAATTCAGCTGCTCATCAGCTGTTTTTCCACCATGGATGATTTGGGCTCATAGGCAAACAAATATTCTGCTTTAACTCAAGTGTAATCATATCATCACTCAGTATAAGAATTCAGTAGCCTATTAAAAGACTTTGTTATAGAAAATGGAAAGAAATCAGCTTCTTGGTAAATTTTGTGTGTCATGTAAAAACAAAGCCTAAATGGGAAACAAGTCATGACAGCATTGATCATAGCTTCACACTCATTTTTCTTGTCTTTGTTATTTGCTTCTTGTTTTATTTTATTGTTTTGTTTTGGTTTGGTTTGGTTGGTTGTTTTATTTTTGTGCATTTTTTTTGGTGTGTGTGTGTGTGTGTATGGTGTGTGTGTATGTGTGTGTGTGTTGACCAGAATAGCCTAAAACAATTTTTTGCATGGTTTTGAAGGGTTCTGATGAATGCATTATGGCACGGTAAAGTGCTAGGTGCTTACAACACTATTTGCTAACAATATATTTCTTGTCAACTCAAATTTTGGTTTCTGTTAACAAGATTGATCAAAAGAAGCAAATCAAAAAATTCACACATTTATTCTGTTTCCTTGGGTGTTTCCTGAGTCTCAGTGTTCTTTTAGGGGTACAATTCATTTCTTTCTTTTTTTTAAAAAAATTATTTATTATTTTTATTTTATGTGTATGCCTCTATTGCCTGCATGTAGGTAAGTGCACCCATGTCGTGCAATGCCCACGGAGGTCAGAAGAGGCTGTCAGATCCCCTGGGACTGGAGTTACGGACAGTTATTTGCTGCCATGTGGGTGCTGGGATTCGAACCCGGGTCTTCTGCAAGAATAGCCAGTGTTCTTAACTGCTGCGCCATCTCTCCAGACCCCATTTCATTCTTAAATATCAAAATATGGCACTCTCAGTAGACATTTTTAGCTGTCTGTGTGTCCTTCCCACTGCCCAGGAGTAAAGACCTTCAAGCATCCCAGCCTGACTTTCTTGGAATGGAACTTTGCTCAGACCCTGAGTTTGGCCTAGGCTATCTAGGTGGTTGTTAACCATGTCAGTGTCCCATATGAAACCCTCTCAGGTCTCTCTTCTTTATTCACCAAATCATAGATGTGTAATGATTTAAACTTTTATCACATCTCAGAGGAAACAAGATACTTTTCTTATGTCTTTTTGTTTCTTTTTCTAAGATAGGAAATATACTAATCCCGCTGTTGCCTGTTTGAAGACTATCTGCTTTAATAATTTTTCAGAAAACACTCAAGTTCTATCACTTTTCTAAAATGGCAATTCTATCTTCCTTTCGGGAAACCTGTTAGAATAGAAGGTGCCTGACAGCTGATTAGGAAAGTGACATATACTTTATGTCCTTTCAGATGAAACCTTCTAAAAACGTATTTACTTACCAAGGGCCATGACAGCCTGTCTGGCAAAAATAATTGATATCCTTTCTGCTTATTGTAGAAGGGGGACAATAAAAGGAGAAAGACCTTTCTCCTACTTTTGGAGATGAATAAACTTTGAAAAAATTAAATTAAGGTTTCCTTCTGAGCACATCTGACTACTGCCACATTTTTGTATAATTGTGGGAACTCTTTTCTCTTTGGGGTGAACAGTCAAGCTTGGTGTGATGTTTTTAAATAGTTCTGCCATGAAAATAGGTATATTCTGTGCTTAAGTTAGGATTTAAAAATACCTGAAAATCACCACGTTTATGTAACCGGTAATTGTCCTTGAGAAACACATATGAAATAAAGTACACATTTTTAATTCACATTGATTTGTGCAAAAGCCTCTACCTAAATAAAAGCTTTTGAATGAAATTTGAGCTAGATTTTCAGTTCTAGTGTTTTAAGCTAAGAACTCCGTAGGAAGTTTGTTCTAATTTTTTATAGTTTTTATTTTTTGACACAGATAAAAATAAAGCTATGGGATCCACTTCACAGAATTCCTTGTTGTGAGGAATTTCTTCAGTTTTGTAGAAGTGATTCTATATCTACCTTGAATGTTATGGAATATCTCTAAAGAAATGTTACATTTTATATGAAGAACAAGAGAGGGAAAATGTGTGTTGTTCATACGGAGGATCTGTTCCTCTCTAAGAAATAAAACATGGCTGTTATTAGTGCGTCACTTGTTTTCAAAGGGCGATGACCAAGGATGTTAAAAATTGTTCTTTCATTTTTTGTGTATGTGTGTACATATGTGTGTTAATGTAGGTGCTAGGTATGACAGTACATTTGCACAATTCAGAAGACAACTTCAGGTGCTGGTCCTTGCCTTCCATCTTGTTTGAGACACGGTCTCTTTGTTTTTTTTGTTTTGTTTTGTTTTGTTTCGTTTTCTGTGTTTTGATTTTTTTGCTACTTACACCAGGATATCTAGCTCATCTGCTGCTGCCTCCCACCTCCCACCAGAAGCTCTGGGATTACAAGATGCTCACAATAACCACCTAACTTGATGTGGATTCTTGGGATTTGAATTCAAGTCCTCATACATCCATGACACATACCAACTGAGCCATCTCCTCTGCACAAACTGTTCTCTTAGACACCATTATTTTCTTAGGAATATTGGCAACATTAATTTCTTAGAATTGTTAGTGTAGATCCTTTGCTATTGGTACTTTAATCCCATCTAGAACAAGCTATTATCTGCAGATGTATGAATGTATACGTTTCCTCAGATTTTGAAATGTCACTATAGGTCAATTGTTCATTTTAAAACTATAAAGTAAGATCATTCACTATTCTAGAAATTAGGATTAATTCATAGATAACTTAGGAACCAGAAACTGAACCACTTTGCAGAATTCTTTGTAGACACCATGGAACATCCCTGTTTTGACACTTAAGAATTCTACTCTATGTAAATCACTATGTGGCAGGTCCCATATAATCGGAGTACAGTTATGGGGCATCTGTAGAAACCATGCTTTGCTAACCAAATAGAATACCTGTCTTAAGAGAAGTAGAAATTGTTTGTTTCTGTGGGTTATAAAGTTCCAAGCCATTGCTTTCCATCTGAGCATATTAATTTAATTATATTGTTAGTTTTCATAGTTAAGGGGCACCCTGTCAAAAGGATATCCATCCATGTCTCTTCTCCTAGCCATTAGGTAATAAACTGAATATAATACAAATTTTTCATGATTTTTAACAAGGAAATATACTATGTTAAATTCTGTGTAATAAAATATTCCTTGATGATCTCATGCAATCTCATGTTTTCTAACTTGTGAAAGCTACAAGATCTCTCAGCTTCAAAGAGAAACTTCATGTTCTCACCAGGTTTGCCAGTTTCTCTCGTGAGAACGGTTGATTTTGAAGAATCACAGGTAGAGTTTTATGACTTAATTGTAAACACATTTTTTTCTGTCTGCTCTTGAGGTTTTTCTACTCAGTCACAATGCATTGTCAATGACAGTACAAATTTAATGATTCTTCAGACAGTATTTTCCTAAATTTTTAGATAACACTGTCATGCTAATAATTTCCCTGCATATCCTTTGTGATTTTGAAAGTTGGCATTATAAATCACAAGTAATAAAACATATTAAATAAGACAAATAATGGCTTTTAAAAAATATTTATATAATATCCATATAATTCAAAGAAACATTTCATTACAACAGCATTGACATATTCAATAACAATTTCCAGAGCTAAGATGCAAGTTATACAATATTGAACTCAGTATAAACCCTGTAAGACATAAAATTGAATGAGGTTTTAACCTTTAAAAAGGATCTTCGTTTTATTTTAAAATATACTGTTTCATACAGAAAAACTCATTTTTAATACTACTAACGCTTAGGTATTTGCACATGCATCTCTAATTGCTATGTATCTGATTATTACTAGTCACAGTTGGTTACTTTCTGAGCTCCTTGGCACCTGACCATGGATATAAAGTCATCAGGTAGATTTCAGTACTAGTGTTTTTCACATCTACTAATTATTAAGGAGGAAATTTTTATGCTTTGAAGAATTATTATTATTTTTTATTTATTTTTATACCTACTTCCCAGATATCACCCTCCCATAGCCACCCTCCCCCCACTAGAGCCCTTATACTCCCTGCTACTGTCTGCTGTATTGTCAGCACCCCTATCCATTCCCTACTACTTGCCCTTCTGGTGAATCTAGTCAGCCTACCTAGAGGTCTTTGTTTTAGGAGGGTCAGCTGTTCCTCATCTAGTGGTAATCAGTTGTCAATATTCCTTTGGATAAGACTGGGGTCTGTTGTTCAATTTCCCAGTTCTGTGCTGGGTTACTACCTGTGAATCCCTTTGGCCACCCTGGCCAACAACTGAAAAGAAGGTATCACTTGTATGGCATTGTTGCTTGTTATGTAGCCTTTAGCTATACATATGGACTCTTATGAAATTATATTGGCCCCTTTGATCTTTGGTTATACTTTCCTTTTGGGTG
The DNA here is from genome assembly GCF_000622305.1 of Nannospalax galili. Classification (NCBI taxonomy): domain Eukaryota; kingdom Metazoa; phylum Chordata; class Mammalia; order Rodentia; family Spalacidae; genus Nannospalax; species Nannospalax galili. The sequence goes on along the minus strand of NW_008335436.1, from coordinate 3,337,840 downwards.
TTTAAGGCCATGCAGTTGGTCCAGATAAACTGATTTACTTTTACTCTTAAGGTTAGAAAGAGCTCAAGAGATTGGGGGCCACATGGGCTTGGGAGGAGCCCCTGGCTCCTTTCTTTATTCGTTTCTTTTTCACAACTTGTGATTCACTAACTCCTCTTCCATGAAAAGAAAACTATTTGTAATGTTTTTCCATCTCTGAGATCTTCCCATGTTGTACCCCATCCACTGGACCCCCAAAAGACCACCGAGGACCCAACACACCAAAATGCAAAAGCACAGGTTTATGGTTTATTCGGGCTTAAGCTCGGGCTCTCAGACCTCACCAACTCAATGGATCCGTGCTGAGAGTCCAGAGTAAGGGAGAGTGGAGCCTTTTATAGGTTTTAGACAAA
>NW_008335436.1:3330544-3337353 GCF_000622305.1 Nannospalax galili | reverse complement strand
TAGTTCCGGGGGACTATGAGCATCTCGCAAAATGTCCTATAATGGTGGTGGGTCACCTGTCCTCTTGATCAAAGAGGCCGAGGATACCCCACCAGATGGACTTGAACCAGTGTCCAGTCTATAAAGAGGAGGGTCAACACAGAGGAATCAGTTCCTCCATGCTTCCAAGTGAAGCCAACCATGGTCGAGAAGGACCTTTGACTTATCTTCACATAGGCGGAACTGGTAAAAGAAAGGAGCCAGATGCTCCTCCCAAGCCCATGTGACCCCTGAGGAACAGATCCTCAAACGACCTTAAGAGTAGAAATAATGGATTTTTAAAGATACAGTGGATTATTTCATATTTTCAACTTATACTTGTGAACATATCACTGCATTAGTTCTTGCTTTTGATTATAACTTGCCTCGGTATGGAATTTAGCACTGTATGTTTGACAGAGGATACAGAAATGGGAAGGCAGAGGATACAGAAATGGGAAGGCTGAGTTGATCAATGAAATTTTTCATGTAATTTGTGGTCAAACGGGCAATAGCATGGGTATTTTAAATATCACTATATACTGAAAGTTTATATTATAGAAATTGATTTTTTTAATATAATCAATCAAACTTTCTTCCTTGTCACGTGTGGTGTTTATGGTTTTCACATAACATATTCAATTCATGCCCCTGAAGAATGCTGCTACAGATAATACCCACTCATAAACCACCCGACCCATATTCAGGTTTGGAATCTGTCCCGTTGTAGACACAGGAAGTCTGTGCTAGTACATGGAAAAGGAATGAGGACACCTTGATCTAGTATAAAAGATTTCCCCTGAAATGACATGGAAATATAAAAGCAGTGCAGTTTCATCACTCAGGACAGAGTAAATGCTAACACACCTGCGCATGTCCAGTTCCAATGTACTCCGTTATTGCTGTTCTCATTTAAGACAGACAGGGACTTCTTAGCAGTGCAGATTCTTGAAATTAATTATGGGTGAAAAAGCCACACAGTTTCCAATCAACATTTTCAACAACCTTTTGGATCGCCTTTGTTTGGGTGGAGAATTAAAGGATAGAAACTCTATTTCCAGTGGAGAAGCCACAAGGAAGGCTTTATGTAGAAACCGAAGTCAAAATGATGCCAACAGGCAGATGGAAACCAAGTCTGAATGGGAAAATTCTGTGCCAGGCCTCTTGCTGTGGCTTTAATGTAACTCTGTTGTACCCTGATTCCACCGTCCTTATTACTGGGATTCCAGTTACTCATGAATTGAATCCCGTGTAGTTTCCTTGCTGTTATTGTAAAATGCCACATGGTATTTTGTGCTAAGTCAATAAATGCCTTGTGCCACCACTGTATTTATTTTGAGTTTGTAATATCTGTGCTTTTACCCCTTTTCTGACATTTTCTAAGTCTCTCCCTACAAACAAGCTGACCATGGAGAGAACTTCCTGTGAACAAGTGACAGATTGCTACTGTAGGCCTAACCACCAATTCACACCTGGGGAGACTGTCTACCCTGGGAAGAGATTACCTATCAGTCCTATGACACATTCCTTAGTTTAAAAATTACTCCTAGGATTTCGACTTCTTGCAGGTAATTCTAGAAAAAATGTGAAAAGATATTGGTTGTTTGAAATTTAAGCTTAAAAATAAAAGGGGGTCGATAAAGCAAGGTCATTTGAACTGGAGAAATAGAGGTGATTTTTAGAGGTCAGTGAATATATTTTCTAACTATGATTTTAAAAAGAATTTACTTTTGAAGAAGATCATGGCAAGAAATGTAGTTTTTAATGTGGCATTATATTTATATGTTGAAGTCAAAGACATAAAATGGCAGACATAAATGATTATCAAATTATAAGTTTAAAAGGTTAAAAGCACCATGTGATGCTTAGTCACAGTTCAGCTTGACTATGTTGTGGGATGCTCAGGTGAACAGGAACTCTGTGATTGTATGAGTATGTTTGTGTGAGTGTGGATGTGTTTGTGTGTTGATGTGTGTGAGTTTATGTATGTGTGTGAGTTTCTGTGGGGAGGGGGTGGTAGAAATTAGCATTTGAATTGGTAGATAGCTAAACAGATTCAGAATTTCCTCTTAACAATGTAGGGGGAAATTATTCCTATTAATCACCCAATATTTTGAGGGTCATGTTAGAAGAAAGAGGGGGAGAAAGGGTAGGTTAACCATTCCCCACATACCCACCTTCATCCTTTTAGACATGAAATATTCAAATTCTTTCACCTTGCCTATCAGATCTCAGGCTCTCAAGTCCTCATGTGCTGGACTAGCTCAGGCAGTGCCTCCATCAATGCCAATGTACTCCCAAGCTGCAGATGTGATCTTTGTCAGAATTATACCACTGACTTTCCTGATCCTCGAGCTTGTTGATGGCATATCATGGGACTGTTTAGGCTTCATTGTCCCATAAGCCAATCGTCATAATAAATCCCCTATGCATGCCTCTACATGTCCTCTTAGTCATTCTTCTTTTGAAAATGCTCACCAATAAGCATATCACAAACAACATAAACATGTCAAAGATTTTAATCAACTTATTAATTAATAAGTGATTCAATAAAATGTTGAGATTAGATAAATGATTGTCTATATGCAATTTAATAAAGAGGGATTAAGATAAGATTGCTAGGTTAGATATAAACTGAAAACTGTGTTAAAGAACAGCCAACGATAACCTTCAAGATTATCTTTTCTACTAAACAGAAACGATTTGTATCTCTAAAAGGTCTGACTCTTCATTAACAGTGAAGCAAGCTAAGCTTGTTTCCTTGAATAATTCTTGATCAGGCCAATAATATCCACATACAAGATTGAAAGACCTACTGTCCAACCTTTTTACGTACTTCTAAACTTGATTCTGTCATATTTTTATTATATTCTATTAAATTTGGCTTCAAGCTTTTAAATGCTGGTGTATATTACTAAATTATTTTAATTTACATTATATGTGTGTGCATAAATGTGTGGTATGTGTGTGTGTGTGTGTGTGCGCGTGTGTGTGCGTGTGAGTATACACATACCACAGTGTACATATGGAAGTCAGAGGACAGTTTGCAGGAATCAGTTCTCTCCTTCCATCCTGTGGGTTCCAAGGACTGAACTCCATTCATCAGGATTAGTGGCCAGCACCTTTACCTGCTGAGACATCTCAGCACTAAATTATTTTCATAAGCCATTTTCAACAATACTTATTTAATTTATGAATATGGTGCCCCCAAATGTTTCCAGAATTATTTCTTTCTCTGGCATATAAATGAAAACTTAAAGGAGGCAGGGACATGGAACATTGTGCAACAGCGGGTAGAGAGACTAAAAATACATCCCTGTATTTGTATTCGCTGTCAGCAGCAAAGCATCTTCATACAAAGAGTGTGATGCACACAGAAGGCCACAACTGCGCAAGTTTTTGAGAAAAAGAGACTGCAGCGTGCATGTCCTTGGATAGGACTCCTATATTAAACCTCACCCACCTAAGGTTCAGAGACCATTGCCAAAGAAGGAGTGGAAGTATTGTAAGAGCCAGGGTTGGTGCATGATCATAAGGAAACCGAGTCTCTCAGGCATCTGGGAACTTGCTCATATGAACTTGCAACAATGGTGACAACATACACAAGACCCATGCTGATTCAATCAGACAAATTTCAGCACAGGACTGGGGGAATGGGAAACTTTAGTTGACAGCTGATTACTGTGGGGTGAGGGATAGTAGAGCTTCCTCAAGGCAGTGACTCTAGATAGGCTGACTAGACTTCAGTAGGTGAACTTGCACTGAGGGACATATGGGTACAAATGCTGGACTGGATGTGCCTTAACATATATGGCAGAAGCATGAAACCTGGGAGGGAGGCGTTGGGGGCATTGGAGTTGGGGAGAGGGTCTAAATTTGGTGAGAGAGGAAGGAAGGAGTCAAGGAGAGAAAATTCTCACCAATATATCTTCAGGGATGCCACTATTCTATAAAGTGAGAGGACTTTCAAATACCATAATTCTTGTCTCTCACAAAACACAAGTTTTGCTCATGTTGCTGCTTATATTCTTTTTTATATTATTTCGGGCGGAATTGGGCTTCTTCATAGCTTACCTAAGGTAAAACAGTTACCTAGCATTACTCCCAGGTTTTATAAATTATGTAACAATCTCAAAACTGAAACAAAGTTTCATCCAGCAAGTTCACAGGAAATCCCTGATTACACTAAGCATGGGGCCAGTCACTGGACACCATAGTGTGAGGAACAGTCAAAATCATGTGATAAAACCCCCAAACATGGCACTTGTCTTCCAGACCTTGCCATCTCTCTAATGGAGAAAGAACTGGTTTAAGGACTGAAAGATGGACTGTAGATAAACACCCTTGTAGAACTGAAAGAAACTTTGAGAAGTTATAGTGACTTTACACTTAGATTAGTCCTGACACTCTGTCTAGTGCACCTGTTTTCTATCTGATATAGTACATGAGGTTTAAACACTGATTTATTTTTACATATTTAGAATGAAGATCATGCATACAACTAGAGAATTCTAATTAATTTGTGAAGTGCATTCTGCCTTCTGAATAAAGTTCCATATTAAACTATACAAAGATCTGATGGCTATTATTAACAGACCATCACTATAAAATGCTCTAAAATTTCCAAGTTAAAAGTACCATTCTGATAAGATGTGCTATTATTATATAATGCTTTCCACCTGAGGAGGTTTCTAATTATGCTTTCCATGCATAAGAAATGCAGCTAGAAAAACTGATAAATGGCCAACAGTTATATCCCTGCTGATTACACAAAATTTCATTACAGTAGATCATTTAACAATTTAATTCTGAACTCTCTTAGGAATAGTCTGTGAAATGTTGTGCTTAGGTCTCTTTTTTAAGCACTACATTCTCAGTTTAAATAAAAGGTTTTTATTTAAAGCATTTGCCGTAAGCAGAGTTAAATCATTTAGTCACCAGAAATGAGCTTGGAGCTGACAGGTAAAGACAGAAGAAATGAGCACATTCAAAACATGTTTGAATGTTTTCTTCTCTTCTTCTTGGTAGAGAGACAGCGATTATTGATATGGAAATAAGACCGTTTTAAGGGGAAGACTCCTCTTGATTCCTGAGAGATAAGATTTTTTAAAATTCCCTATGAATGTTGGGGGAAAGTAACTTTGGCCAATGTATGTCTTTCGTTTATCCCTGAGTGCTTCAGAAAGTTTCAGTAATCATAGTCCTCTTTCCCTTTCATGTTGCCCTCCACATGCTCCTCCCTGATTCCCCAGAGGACACTGGAGAAAAGAGAAGGCTCTGTTTAAGCACTGAAAGGTTTATTAAACCACCTGATTTCACCCTGGGTGGGTGTTACTCTCCCCTTGTTAAACTAGAGGTGCAGAACCCAGATAGTATTGGTACTTCTGTAGAAGGATGAGTTGCCACGGCAAGTGGAGGCTGAGTCTACTTCCAATAACAAGCTACCATGGAAGCTGGGGCATGTGAGGGCATTTATTCCCAGCTGTGAAGCATGAATCCAAAAGGCTTACAGGACATTCAAACCCCATGAATCTTGCTTTGCTTCTTCCACTGTATGGAATACATGTACAGTATTTTGAAACTATTTCCTGTAAATTCTCAACGTGTTTCTTTCTTTACCAGGATCTTAAGGAAGGTCAATTATTCTGTGTGTACTTTCTTGTTTCACTTAAGCTAGGCTGATGTGACCCTCTACTGCTGATTGCTACCTAGACACACTCTGGCTTCTCTATTCAACTCCTATTATAGAACACACCATTTATTTTCCTATGCACATGGAAGGTATTTAGAAAAGACATTTTGTGTAAGGGAGTTCACAGGGTCGGAACCAACACCAACCTGTGCTTCTGCGTCTCCCAGCTCCCTTCTCACAGCCTTAGATTCTGGCTCTGTCAAACACAGATCAAGCCTGGTGAGAGTCATGGTGGGACTGTACACCTCCTCCCACAGAGTCACAGTTCCCAGCTCCCAAGTTACAGCCTCTTAGCAGAGTGTTTCCCTATACCTGCTCTTCCTAGAATTTACTCTTCTTTTATTTATTTCCAGGTTTTTTCATTAAATTTACTTAGATCTTTCAGCAGGCCAGTCCTCCTTGGAATTTTGGGAAAGAGTTAGAGGTCGAAGAGGGGTAAAGAGAAGGAATAATTAAGAGACTGAGGAAATCAAAGCACCTGCACTTTTTGTTCTTTTTCATAAACACATAAGGGCCAAGTGCTAACTTTCCTTTATTCTCCGTTCTTCACTCCCACAGATAGGATATTCTAGCTGCTGGGGGCCTAACTCAGATTTTATCTTTTCATTAAAATTTAATTACCCTAGTTAGATGGAATTTCCTGGCCTGGAGAGATGGGTCAGCAGTTAAGAGCACTGACTATTCTTGTACAAGACCCAGATTTGAGTCTCAGAACCCACATGACTGCTAACCATAACTCTAGTTCCAAGGGATCTGACACCCTCTTCTGACCACCATGAACACTGCACAACATGGGTGTACATGATGGCATAACACTAATACACATAAAATAAAAATAAATAAATAAATAGAAATAAAAATAATAAAAGAATAAGGAATTTTCCTTGAACCAAGTATATAGCTCAGGGGTAGAACACCTGTCCTAGCATAACCAAGGTCCTGTCCTGGGTTCAATCCCAGTACTGATCTCTCTCTCTCTCTCTCTCTCTCTCTCTCTCCATCCATATGTCCATCAATATATCCATTTGTTTATATAGAGATGGATATATATATTTCTATCCATCTATAGAAATGTATATATCTCCATCTCTATCCATAT
>NW_008335436.1:3323733-3330339 GCF_000622305.1 Nannospalax galili | reverse complement strand
AAAACAAGCTTAATAGCCTTTGATAGCTTTATTGAATAATATGTGGTTAAAAGCTAATGATCCAGGGCACAGATAGATGATAGATGATAGATAGATTAGATGATAGATAGATAGATAGATAGATAGATAGATAGATAGAGATATATACATTTCTCTCATGAACAAGTTCCATGGAGTTTCTAACTGTTACTTATTTTGTTTACTGTTTTGTTGGACTTTACTTAGGACACAGTGTGTCTCAATGTTTTTCATGTAATTAACTGACCTGTGAACTGTCCTTCAACATGTGTTTACAACACAAGAATTAGCTAACCGATTTTCCTTACGTTCTTGAACTCAAATGAGAAATTGAAGCATTTTATTTAATGATCACTGTAGAAATGTATCATTCTGAACCATTACTATTCAACTATCACTGAACATTGAAACAGAAATAAATTTCTGATTGACTTGATTAGTTCCCTACTGATTTTCTTTGTCATTCATGGTGCCCATTGTGCAATGATTTAACAGTGGAAGAAGTGGTTTCTTTTCCTTAGAGGATCTCTTGACTTCACTGGTTGATAGTAGATCCCTCAGTGGATGGTTTGGGCAGGATTCCAATCAGAACATTCTGACTTCATCAGGACTGCGAATCCTCTCATCCTGTACCTTGTAAGTTTCAAATGAAGCTTTTGCTTTCTCCTTCACTTTTCACTTAAATTGGGTGTAAAGTTATAGCAGAACCAAAACATCTGACTTATTTTTTATAATTAAGAATTAAACATTTAATGAAGGAAAGTCAGTAAGTGGTCACACCTCAGTGGCATTTCCAAGGGGAGTTTCTGTGGAGAAGAGTGAACTCTCATGCCACCTGATAAGAAAGAATCTATGATAACGTATGGATTAAAGCAAGATAAATTTCCCTATCATGATCTTGTGTTAAAACCACACTTTATTGCAGGTCACTGCTTCATTCCTTCAAGACTTTTGAGATGATTAGTAGAATGCTTTTTACCAAGCCATGATCACAGCTGTAAGTTTTAATGTATTCTTAAAATTTTAATTTAAAAATATGTATTTTATGTTATTTTTTTTTGTATTTTGGGCAGGTATAGTACATATTTGTGTAGTGTATTCACACGTGTGTGTGGGTGCAAGTGCACACTCACGGAGGTCTGAAGATGTTGGTGTTCTGATCTTATTATTATCTACCTCCTTCCCTTGAGATACAATGAACCTGGAATTAGGCTAGTAGCCAGAAAACCCCAGTGATCCTGCTTCACCCCCACACTGTTGGAATTACAGGCATGTACAGGCACCCCAGCTTTTTACATGGTCCTTGAGATCTGAACTCTGGTCTCATGCTTCATCAACAATTATTCTTAGCCACTGAGCCATCTCCCCAGTCCGGTTTTAATTTCTTGTGCCTTATAGTGAAGGGAAAGGTGATTATTGTTGCTGAGCAACAATATATTATATATTTGAAATTAAACTATGACTTAGAATGCTAGTCAAAAATGGCTTTGTATCACTATAACTCCATTTGTAAATTAGAATTTGATAAGTGAAATTTGCTTGCTTTCTTAACATCGACTTTATGGAAGGAAATACCTATGTATGCCTCAAGTATTATTGGGAAGAAGAGGTAGGAAGTCTATCTTTCATCATTTCCTTCTGTCTCCACATAAATCTGTAATTTTACTGTGATTATCACTCAAAAAGCATGAATGATTTTTCTTGTAACAAAGCATTCTGATGTAATTGTTTTCATAGCTGATTCTGGTTTCTGTCTTCAATGGTTTTCTTCCTGATAAACCCCCATTTCCTGATCCCCCTCCCACTTTGTCATCCTGTAGTACCATGAAAAGACATTAAAAGTTATCTCATAGTTATTTATTGAATAGATTCTTAATTTTCCTTCTCATGTAAGAGCTGGTAGAAAAAGTAGGCAGTAGACTGAAGGTGACATACAGAGCTGGGGAAGGAATATGTCTAACACAAGCATGCAGGAAGATACAAGGAAGACAGATGTTACTGCTCTGCTCCTAACTATCTGGGACACACCCCAAATCCCACCTTGTTATCTAGAGCAGGGAGTTTGTTAAAGCCTGTGGTTGGAGCCTGACTCTTCCTTTGTTCTTTTCTCTTCAGGGTCATACAACTGGTACAATACCTAGAGTGAGAATATTTAAAAATATGCTATTAATAAGCTCACAGAAATAACATTCTGGCAATGCAAAATGGAATAAAATGATTCTTTTTCCCCTCTTTGTTTTTCCTCAGTAGAAAGGTGAGTTTGTTTTGATAGAAAACATGTCTCTTTAAAAAGACTGTAAGGAGGGGCTGAGGAAATTACTTAGTTTTTAAAGTGCATACTACTGTGTTCTGATTCCCAGCACTCTGGGAAAACAACAGATAAAATGATGTGTTTCAGTAATCCCAGTGTTGAGGGGACAATGTCAGGATGATCTTGGGGACTTACTGGCCAATCAGGTTAGCCAACTCCAGAAACTGCAAGTTCAGTGAGAGACCTTGTTTTCAAAAAAATGAGAAGAGCAGAGTAACACAACTAATGCTCACCGCATGCCTCCACATGAACACCCCCACACAAGTGTAAATGTACCTACCACACACACATACACACACACACCAAAAGGTAAGGGTATCTAGGTAATTACCACGGAGCAAAGAGGAAAGTTGTCCATCTATTTATTTTTAGTCTTGATGAAGGTGGCGATGGCTTGTGTTGTTCAATAAAATACTTGGTGAATAGACTCAGAAAGACTTTTATAAGTTCTAATTTGGGAGCAAAAATAGGGTTTCTAATCAGTGCCTCACTCTTTAAAATCATTCGACTGATGTCTGTGTATTTAGGGAGAAAAGAAATGAGGAACATGAATAGATTTCCTGGGAGATTTAGAGTGAACAGTGATTAAACTTAGAACATAAAATTACCATTTATGATTAGTTCAGTTCAATTAATTCCATCTATCTATCTATCCTTTAATTCATTTATTCAATCAGCCAGCATTTATCGTAAAGCCTATTTTGTGTCAGGCTCTGTGCAATGCCCTGGGGATACAGGAATCAAAGACACCATCAAAGAATTCATACTCTCCTGGTAAAGACAGAGATGTAATTATGCTATCCAGGGCAAGTGTGAGATATGTGCAAGAGAATTGCCAGGTAGAGCAGACAAGCATGTTGGCTATCTCTGGGTCACAAATTTCACGAGAACCACACGGCCAACTCAAGTGTCCAATGTCAACCAGTAGCCCAAACATAGTCTTTACTGAAACAAGGATGTATCATATGCCCTCAGGGAACTCACACTTCTTACTCACTACATTTTAATGCATAACTTTATAGACTGTTGTCTTTGAAGAAATTTTTTCCCTCTGAGAAACTTCACTGAATTTTCTAGTAATAACCACTGGGTGTGTCATCCCCAACCTCCAACTCCATGTTTGTCCTGATTGACAGGCTACCACTCAGTCCTGAAAAGAATTTTAGCATTATCATGATTTTTGCTTAATGCCATATCCAACAGTCATTCAGACACACAGAAAAAAATCCAACCAAACAATGTTGAGTTTAGTGACATGACACATTCATAAATTTTTCCATGTTATCTGTGAAATGTCGTAATCCTGTTTCTCCCAAGAAAATGCTTTCATTCCTGTCTTAATTAAATCTTTCATACAAGCAGTTTTCTGTGTGCTATAATCCATTCATTCAGGTATGAAAGGCCGGAAACTATTTACATATTCACAACCCTGATAGCTGTGTCTAGGATAAAATAAATTTATTTCTGAGTTGTCTGGGCTCTGCAGATACTGCAATTACTACTGTGTATTCAAGCTTCCTCCTAAAAGACTCATTTAGAGCACTTCTGAAAAATACTGGAAATATATGAAAATGGATTTTAAGCCCTTGGGGCAAAGGCTAGATTTTGATTTGGGTTCTCTCTATTGCTCTGAAAGTGTTGCATGTGCCTAAAGCTCTTAAAATAAAATGATTAACTGAACAAGAATAAAGAAAAGAGACTCTTATAAAAAGGAGATTTAATGCCAGATTAATAATCAGAGTTTTTAAAAATGCAGCCATTGGAGAGAGAATGTTCTGGATTATACAGTTCTAGGTTTATTTTGTTAGGTTTACCACAATGGGAATAATATTTGTTTGAAGTTAGAGCAATGGTCAGAGATGAAAGAGGCTTCAAGCGCACAGGTGACTCACCATGTGGCAGCTAGAGTAATTACTCAGCTTCCTGAAACGGCGAATCATTGAGAGAAGAAGAGCAAAAAGAAGCAGAATTCAGAGAGGGATAAAACAGACACATGACTGAGCTTAGCATATTTGAGGGGGCTACCCCTTACACTGAAACTCTCAGACAAAAAGTAGTATGAGCAAGGTCTGGGAATGACTTTAAAAGTTAATAAAAGGGAGATTGTATTAAAGGCAAAACACAGAGATAACCATACTGATGAAAAGATAAGAAAGCCATGGGAGCCAGCCATCTCTAATGCAGATCCTGTTTTTTTTTTTTTTTTTAAGATCTAAAAATGCAAAAAGCAATTATCTATTGAATGGAACAAGGGCAGATCAGCAAGGACGAGAGCAGGGAAACAGCGGAAGCCTGTGAGGTGGTCAGAAAGGCCAGGACACAAAATGAGTTCCAATTAGAGCAGGTCACCAAGGAGAAGGAGAAAGCCTTTCAGAACATGTTTGAAACAAGAGCAAGACAAAGGGAAGTGCAATCTCCCCAGCTAATAAGGGAGGAAACAACCTGGAAGAGAAAAGCCTTGGGTTTTCATGTGTGTTTATTTTTAGAGAATGAATGCAACTCCACAAACTGAGGCTTAGGAGTAGTTATTAAAGGAAAGATCGAGCAATTAAAACTTTACTTATTTTGACTAAATTCAACAGAGAGATTGCCTGCCGTGATACATGAGATAGATGGGAATGTTCTTTCTAAAGACACCGCTTTTCTGTGATCTTCTTACTGAATCACTCACCAGGGGGTAGACAAAGTTCCGCATATTAAGAGTCTTCGTGGTCTTTTGAGTTGCCTCCCTCTCTATATAAAACTGCAGAAAATGAAGTAATTGTAATGAATTTTTAAATATAGGACATGCTGGAAATAATAGCTTTTAAGTACATTTTTATACGTAGAAACTGTGCCATTTTGTCCCAAGTAAAGCAGTTATGCTTTCACTAGTTTGTCAGTAGAACTTGATGTAAAATCACTGTTTCTTATTAGAAAATTATTTCAACTTAACGTTTGTCTATCCTGGACTATTAGGCATCATCCTTTTCTTAAGGCATGTGTGTTTCCAAACAAGATGAGACCAAATGCTATCATAAGATGGGGCAGAAAGGAAGGTAGGTTTGGGAAACTTGGTCAGGCAAATTTTAACACTTGCTTTCTGACAGGATACTATAGCCAGGCTGAATAAATTATTGCTTAAGGCTAATCTCTAGGAGACAGTTAGTGAGATCCAGGGTCTGAGTGTTTGTGTCCATCTCAAATACTTAAGGTGGAATCTGTCCCTCAAGGTAATAGTACTAAGAGCCATTTAGGTACTTTAGGTAGATTATCTCTGTCCCCATGAAAGGAAATCAGTGCCCTTATAAAAGAGGCCATCAAAGCCTCCATCATTTTTACCCAGTGAGAACATAGCCGGAAAGCACCATTTATGAATCAGGCAGCAAGCTTTCGGCAGACTCCAAATCTGAGGTAATCTGATGTGGACTTTACTACTCTAGGATTGTGAGAATTTTCTACTCTAGTAGCTTACATTAAGCATTGAGAATGAGCTCTCCTAATATCTGGACACCAGCACCTTTGAAAGTACACACAGATGAGACTTCCCACATCTGTGAAAAACAAATTCTAGTCAAGAAATAGAAAGTTGAAAGGCTCTCACTATTGAGGTAAAACTCACATTCCTGTGCTGGTAAGATGGTTCCATGGGTCAAAAACATTAGCTGCAGAGCCTGGAAACCTGAGTCAGATCCGTGATATTCACATGGTGGAAGGAGAGAACAGGTTCCTGCAAGCTGTCCTCTGATCTCCACATAAATGCTGTGGCATACAAGCACATAGCCACGTGTGTGCACATGATCTCTCTCTCACACACACACACATATACACACACTTAAATAAATAAAACTATGAAATATCATATTTCTTTCACAGTCTCAATTCCTAATAAATATGTTCTACCTATCTCTAGTGGGATATAATTTTTTACAACCCTTTTAGAAAACAGCTTGGCACTACACACAAAGAGCTATTCAAACTGCTCATACAATTTGACCCAATAAAATTTCATTGGTAAATATATCCTTTAAAAAAGAATCTTAAAGATATAATATAACATGTAATTTTTTAGGGAAGTATTCTTAACAAAACAGTATGACATTAGGAAAAATCTTAAATAACCAAGGAAAAGCAAAACAATATTTCATTTTATTTGATACTATAATTATTTAAGATAACTATGAAGACTACGGTAATGTGACATTGCTTATGAGAAAAATTTCTCACTAGCAGAATATAAAATTAGTACGAAGAATTAATAATTAATTTATAAGTGACAAAAGAAACTAAGGAAAACT
>NW_008335436.1:3258149-3323513 GCF_000622305.1 Nannospalax galili | reverse complement strand
TTAAAGACAGTTTTTGCCAAATTAAAGACAGAAAATCAAGGAGATTACCCTCTTTTTTCCATTCAAACTTTTATTTTTGAATGAGTCAGATTTGTGACTATTGCCTATGATAAGCAAGGCATATCCTTTTCAGCCAGTGATGGCCAGACTGAGGGATGAATTAATTTTTTCAATTATTATTTTACCATTTTTCAACAATTCATATAATCTTGATTATACTTTGTTATGTCTATGCATATACATACACACATGTACACATACTGTGTGTGTGTGTGTGTGTGTGTGTGTGTGTAGGGGAGTTGGGGTACATGAGTATACCCATGCACGTAGAGGGCAGAGGACAACCTTAAATGTCATTGCTTAGGAAACTTTCCAACTGTTGGTTTGTGACAGGGTCTTTCATTGGCCTGATTATTCAATAGATCTGCTAGACTGGCTTGTCAGAGAGCAGCAGGGATCTGCTATTTCCATGTATCATGTTGACACTTGGGATTACGAGTGTATGCCATCACATTCAGCATTGTATATGGGTTTGTGGGATGAAACTCAGGTTCTCCTCCTTGGGAAGTGAGTCTTTTATTGACTGAGTCATTTTCTTAGCCCATGAACAGATTTTCATTTAGACAATGGGAAATTCGGTCCAGGGTTTTAAGTATATGGAGTCTAAGTGCAACGGTGCCCTCCTATTTTTTTGTGATTTTCTTGAAGAATCAGGTAAGAAAATGCACAATGAAGAGAAGCTGACACGAACATTCTATTTTATCTCATTTACATGAACTCTTAAAATTAAAACCCCACAGATGAATTCCTCACTGTCTAAAGTTACTACACTCAGAATTTTAACATCTTATTATTCAAATGAAAGAAGAAAAAAATTAATGATGAATATCCAGTAGATGGAAGGCATTTGATTTCAATTTTGCACCAAATTGTTAGTTATTAAATGTATTGTGAGACTCTGCCACTTGCTTAAATTCCTCACAGTCTTGACTGCTGAACAAGTGGGTCTGAGTTTTCTGCTATTTATTGATGACTTTTATTCATAGTATGTGAATTATCATTTAAACATGCATCCAAGAAGAAATTTCTAAAATACACCCACATTCAATTTGACCTCAGAAAGTTTTCTATATTGGTTTCACTTTTGTAACATTGAAAGAGCAGGAACTCATCATTTTATGATCACAAAATGCTCTGTCTTGGCTCCCAGACCTGGGAATATTTACTCCTTGTGACCCTTCTAAGTCTTCACATGAACATTGAGGTAATGTTTAAAAATGTACTTTGCACATGGACTTTTCCCTCTGTTAATATGAAACCCTCTTTGGCAATTTTGAAGTGACCTTCACAGTGTCTCTTCCAATTTTGAAATCTTCTTGGGGAATAGTTCAAATCAGAAAAGTTTCAGTACTTCTTGAGAAATCAGGTATTTCATAATCAGGTCTGGTTTAGAAAAGAAATGCTCAACTGCAAATAATTAGAGGACCTATTCAGTGGGGTTTATGTGTCTGCTGTTATCAGAGAGTAAGGAAGGACTGTCTCCACAATGGACTGAGGTAGCTAGACTCTTTTAACTTCTACCCTACTATCCAGGAAATGGTCACTCACATTTTATGCTTTCTATCTGTGGTTTGAAAACAACTTTTGCACCTGCATGCATTGCACCTACTTCAACAATGTGTCCAGTGGGAAATGGGCAAGGTCACATCCCAGTTAGGAAGTTTCCCCAGAAAATCTCCATAGCTTTCTGTTTATAGTCTGTAAGTTGCCACTAACCACAATACCACACCTAGCTGCAGAAAATCTTCGAGTTTCTGTAGAAGAAAAGAAGATCGGTGTCCAAATGGTTGCCAAGTGATTTTGTCATTTGAAGAGGCCACATATATCTGCAGACCACATTTTTTCTCAATGTATGTTTTTATTGTATTTTTGTGCATTTCAACATACACTATATCTTAATCATATTTAGACACCCATTCCCCATTCATATCCCCATAAACCGCTTCACTGAATTTCATATGTTCTGTCATATATGTTAAGGTCAATTGTGTCATTTGTGTACCCTGATGCTCCTCAGTTCAAGATTATCCACTGGAGTCTAGTCAGTCTATCTAATGTCACTCCCTTAAAGCATATCGACTCCCCATTACCCAGAAGTAATCAGCTGCCAATAGTTCCTTGGTTAAATTGGGTGTGGCCTGCAGCCTATTTTCCCAGTTCTGTGCTTGGTGTTTGTCTAATTGAGTTTGCATGGGTCTTGTGCATGCTGATACCATTGCTGTACATTCATATGATCAAGTTTCCAGAGGCCTGGAAGACTGTTTCTTTATGGTCATGCACCAACCATGCCTCTTACAATCATTTCATCCTCTCTTCTGCAATGGTTCCTGAGCCTCGGGTGGGTGAGGTTTAATATAGGAATCCTATCCAAAGATACACATTCTTCTTTGAAGTCTCTTATTCTCTAAACTGTGGCCAGTTGTGACTCTCTGTGTGCATCTCTGTTGCATGAGGAAGCTTCACTGGTGAGAGCTGAAGGATTCATTAGTGTTCTCTCTACCCCCCCCCATTTTGCTATGTTCCATGAGCCTTAGGTGTAGAGATTACATTGTAGATTTATCTCTTGGGGTGGGCATCTCTCAGACATGTACTCTTTGTGTGTGACCAGTTGTTGCAAAAAAAAAAACCTTCTTTAAAGAGTGGTGAATGGTATACTTTGGGCATAGGAATTGGAGGAGTGGAGCTGGAACAAACATGGAAGTCTCCTCCCTGAAGACTAATTCTCATTGTTCTAGTGGTTATGATGCAAGACACTAAGGGAGAAAATCAATCAATGGTCCACTTCAGCTTCAAAGTATAATAGCCACAATGACTGGCACGACAATCTATAGAGGTGCAGTAGTAGCACTTTTATCTTGGGGAATAATCAGCAGGTATCTAGTTGGACTTATAGCCCTTTCAATGTGAGGGAACTCATGTGTGACATTGTAAGCATAGATCCTAGAGAAAACCCTATCACTGTCATATCCTTAGACAAATGTAATTCCTTACTGAATGCTAAATATCAATCCTTGTAGTTACAGGTCACAACTTATAACCATCAAACAAGTATTAACAATTTTTTCCTAAAATAATTTAAACATTTCCATGAATAGACACTTAACTTTTTGAACTTCATCGCATAAATTGCCTGAGCAATGTAGCTATTGTGAGTCCACCAAGGAGAACCAGCTGTTACTAAACCCAGACTAAAGGATGTGAAAAAACCCAGTATGATGGTGATCATGGAGCATGCCTGTGATCTCAGAACTTGAGAGGTGGAGGGAAGTTTTCCTAAGCTACATTGCCAGTTGGAGATCAGCCTGGGCTACATGAGATCTTATCTCGAAGGAGCCAAACATCAATAAAACCAAAAACTGGGGAGATGCTTCAGTAGTTAAGAGCATTTGCTGCTCTTGCAACTTCTAATAACCATCCATAACTCTAGTTTCAGGGAATCTGATGCCTTCTTCTGACCTCTGCAGATACTATATATGTGGTGCACTTACATACATGCAGGAAAAACAC
The DNA here is from genome assembly GCF_000622305.1 of Nannospalax galili. Classification (NCBI taxonomy): domain Eukaryota; kingdom Metazoa; phylum Chordata; class Mammalia; order Rodentia; family Spalacidae; genus Nannospalax; species Nannospalax galili. The sequence continues at coordinate 3,319,946 of NW_008335436.1, read as the reverse complement.
TCAGGCATAAATTATTTAAGAAATTTAAAAACTGATTAGTAGAAGAATAATCCTTGGAGGTTTTCAAGAAGAGGTAGCATGGATTCATTTAAAAACAAGTTCCTTACTGTTACAGCAGAGCAATCATCAATTATCAATTAGTAGTCAGTAATACATCAATTATCAATAAACTCTAAGTTTTTGTGATGTGAAAAAAAATATGTTCAACATTTTTAAGTGAGGTGAACATAGCAGAAAATATATTTTCCATATGGCACAGTTGAAATTATGACATTTTACAAAGAGATGAATTAATCAGTTACCTGGAAATCCTCACTGACTAGAAAAAAGTTCCAAGGCAGAGCTTGCTGTTTCATGTATCTATTATTTTAACAAGGAAGCTCACGTAAGGATGTTAGGAGAGAAATACACCTATGATTACCATGATTTCATATAGATTGGCATTTCAGTACTAAATCACAAAAAGCAACAATACAGCCTTAGAGTTTAAAAAGTCCTTAAATCAAAGAAAATTTAAGCCTTATGTAAAAAGCCATCTTCTCTGTTCTAGTTTGCTTTCAATTTCTGGGATAAAACACTGACCAAACCACAACTTTGTGAAGAAAAGGTTTCTTTCATTTTATTCTTCCAAGTGTCAGTCCATCACTGAGGGAAGTCAGAACAAGAACATAAGAACAGGAACCTGGAGGCAGGAGCTGAAGCAGACACCGGGGAGGAATGCTACTTACTGGCTTGCTCCTCTGGCTTGTGCACAGCCTGTTTTCTTATAAAACCCAGGACCACCAGCTTAGGTGTATTACCTAAGCTCGCCTATACCACTCAACAATCAAGAAAATGCCACACAGACACGCCCACAGACCAAACTAATGTAGAAAATTTCTCACTTGCAGTTTTTTTCCCAGGTGTGTTGACAACCAAAGCCATTCAGGGTACTTCCCCTCCTCTCCTCCATCCTGTAATTCTCCCCTCACACTCTTGCTGGCCCCTCCTCTTCTCTCTCTTCTTCTCCTTCTCTGAATCTTACTTCCATTCATGTTTGTTTGACAACTGGAGTCTACTTTCCATCAGCCACACATATGGTGTGTTTGTTAGGTATGACAGAGTATTTTGTGGCATACTATGCCAGCATTGCAATTACCTGATCAAAAAGCCTGACTCTTAAATTTAGTTTTCAAGAGTGGGCCCAAAGTCAGAGGACCCTCTTCCCCACAAATATCTCTTGGGACTATCTGTTTCCTGGAACTGTGTTGATGGAACTGTCTTCAGATTCTCTCTTGAACTGTGTCCTCAAGTCAAGCCTCACCCATGATTTTATTCTAAATGAGTTCTGCTGCTTTGATTGGGGAAGTACACGTTTGATTCCACCCTAATCTTATCAGGCTGTTTTATCTTTTCATCTTTAAGTTCTGGAATATCTCATTCATCCAAGGTCATGCATCTCTCCCAATCTTCTCTCTGTGCAATGGAGATGGGTTTGCTTGCTTTCAGTGCTTTGAGATGTTCATTCTCAAGCGTACATACATTCTGTCATTCATTATCTTCTTTGGTGGAGTACCAAATTGAGTTTCCCAGGAAACAAGGTTAGATACCCAGGTCTCAAGACACAAGAGCACATGCTTTTGCTGGAGTTAACAAAAAGTCATTAGTCTAGATTATGTCCATTTTATAAAAGTCTTTCTTACAGTGTTTGTCTAAAATAATTGTCTTGCACCTGAGTTAAAGCTAAGTTGACCAGTAACATACATGAGTCGTGGTTTGTTAACCCCACCCTAGGCCAATGGTAAGTTTACTATTCATTAATTACTGCACTTGGGTTCAGAGTCAGTCACATCTTGTGATATGTTGGCCACTCTGATCTACATAGCATGTTCCAGGCCAGCCTGGGCTGGCTACAGGGAGATTCTGTTTCTAACTCCCTCCTCCAAATTTGTTATTTATAATAAATTATATATGATATCAGATACTATCTCAACACAACACTTAAGATGCCACACTTAATACATTTTAACTCACATATAAAATCATTCTGTTTTTCTTGAATTAGGTATTAGCCCCAAAAGGCATTTCAAGAAAAGAAAGTGCTTGTTATATGAAAAAGGAAACTATTGACACATCAGTGCAGAATAACTCTACTATGGGACAGAGAGAAGATTATGGAATAAAATAGAAATCAATTGTGTCTGAAAGCCTGTGATAGACAAGGGCTGGGGACAGCTTAGGGACTTCCACTGAGCTCTGTAAAGTTGCCCTGAGAGGTGCTTTAGACTCCCATCAGATACACAGGTTTTGAGCTCCTGCAGTCCAGTCCTGGGCTCAGCTGCTCCTGCATCACATTTCTAGTCTCCTCATTTCAGAAAGTTTGTATAGTTCATCAAATATCCTGCACAAATCTGCCACTGATAACCAGACAGGAATCTCTTCAAATCTCTGCATTTTGATTTTTTTCTGAAGATAATCTGCTTAAGTAGTTGGTGTAATTGCATGTAATAAAAATAGAAACAAAAATTATGGAAACTTGGGAATAACAGGCACCTCTGCATCATTATCTTCTACATAATTTTTTTCCACAATTTTTTTCTTATATTTTTCTTTATAGTAAGATTTGGGGTTAATTTGTTGAAGGAACAAGAAATATTTCATGAAGATTTTCCTAATGTTTCCAAAAGGAAACTTCTCAGAACTGCAAATCATCATTTTGTTAAATGGAATACCCTGATGGAGTTTAAACTGTAATAAGACAAGAGTCTAAGATATATGTTTATTGGAATTATGATTTAATAAAACGTCTACTTGTGACGGTCATTCTTAGTGATGTAGGACTATAATCCCAGCACTTGGGAGGCAAAGGCAGAAGGATTACTGCACATTCAAGGCCAACCTGTTGTACATGGAGAATTTGAGGCTAACAAAAACTACATTACAAGACCATATCATATGCCAAATAAGCAAATAAACAAAAAAACAAAAATAAGAATGATTTTTACCCCAATACAATGAAAGACCAAGGATTTAGGGCAGGGAAGATTTTCTGTGAGTAAAAAGGGTCTTGCTGACAGTTCTGAAGATCTGAGTTCAATCATTAAGACACACTTGGTAGAAGGAAAATACCAACTCCCACAAGCTGTCCTTGGATCTCCACATGCAGAATGTACACTGTACCCACCTATACATATATACACACACAAATAAATACATAATGTAGCTTAAAAAACATATAATCTACATGTGTAAGAAATAGTAGTACAAGGGTATTAAAGGCCTAAAAACAGCCATGCCTTATCCCACCATGCTCATAAACAGGTCCTGGTGCCCTGCTATTTATTTCCTGGACACACTTTATCTTCCATTGTGAACTGTTCTATTCTTTGTATTTTCTTTTGTATTGTGTCCATTAAACAGCTATCTACTGCATGTGATCTGCATTATAGTCAAACTGTGCTATACAATTTAAGAAACACAGATTTCACGTAATTTGATTTTTGTATTTTCATACATATTCATGTAGTTTCACAGTTTAAAAAGCTCTCAACAGTAATGGGGACAAATTTTCATAAACTATGTTTTATTTATTATTATTAGCTTTTCAAAAAAAATGAAGGGCACATGTATTGCTTTTTTAATGTTTTTCTAACTTTACTATGTGTATGAGTGTATTGCCTGCATGTATGTAAGTGTACCCATGTTGTACAATGCCCACAGAGGTCAGAAGAGGGAGTTGAATCCCCAGAAAGTGGAGTTATGTATGGTTGTTAGCCACCATGTGGGTATTGGGATTTGAACATGGGTCTTTTCCAAGAGGAGCCAGTGCTCTTAAGTGCTGAGCCAGCTCTCCAGTTCTGGCATATGTTATTTAATTAAACGTTTTGCTTTCTCCACAAAATTTAGGTATCCATTTCTACCACCGTCACCAAAGCTGCAAGTCAAAACTAGTTTCATAGTACTGTTGTAGTAGTAGTAGTAGTTGTTGTTGTTGTTTGTCTTTTTGAGATAGGATCTCCCTGTAGCCCCAGCTGTCCTAGAACTCACTGTGTAGACCAGCTGGCCCAAACTCACAAAGATCCTCCTGCCTCTGCCTCCCAAGTGATGGGATTAAAGGCGTGCGCCACCACGCCTGGCAGTACTTCTTTTTTAAGCTCTAATGAGGATGATGCGTTTAGAATATTTCATCAGGTGGCAACGGCTCCCTTACAGACTTTGCTTATATATCTAGTTAGTAATTTCTTTTATTAATAAATGGTCTCTTTAGTAAAGGTGGTAACCTGCCATTTGGTGTAATGTCAAACATCATGGTTAATTCTCTCATTTTTTCTACTTCTATAACATTCTGAAGTTTTTAAAGCAAGGTTCCAAGCGTCATGTCCTTGGCTATTTTCTTTGTTATTTCTCTCTTCCATCTAATTGTAAAAACTCTTCTCTCTTCAGAGATTTGATGAATATGCCGTTTCCATTTCAGTTTTTCAATAGTTTTGAAACACATTTAACTCTAATCCACTCAAATCAGTTTTGGTAAATGGTGTGAGGTGAGGCTCTAAATGGATTTTCCTCAAGATTGATAATGATTTATTTAAACAGTTTATTGAATAATTTACTATTCTCTTGTGATTTGTGAGGTTCTATGATTTTGGTTTTGCAACAAATATACCATTTTGACCCACAATGTTATTTTAAGCTTAAGAATTTTAAAATAGACTTTTTATATCTGCAAATTATCAAAATTCATTTCTAATTCAGATACACTTGACAGACATTTGGCAATAGGATTCTGAGGAAAGAACATTGAAACTACAGTATCAAGTGAACATAATATTTGCACTATTTGTTCTGCAGATGGAACTTTTAGACCACATACAAACAGCAGGTTGGCTTCAATTGTGCTTGTTTGTTTACAGCAACTTTAAGGAGTCAAATCATAACCACGTATATTTAGATCAGAATTTAGGGAGACACATGTCAATAATAGTGTTATTTCCTGCCACAAAAATAGAAATAAACAGATATCCTTTAATCAGAAACTTTCTATATAAATTATGGCACTCATTCATACTATGGTGCTATGACCATAACGTAGAAAATGCTCATGGAGTATTATTAAGCTAAAAACTAAAGTATTATTAAGCTAAACTCTCATAAGAGAGAAAGTGAACTGTGACTCTTGATTGCTAAAGCAATGTGTGAAGTGTATATTCAATTATTATTTTTATTATATGTCAGAATTAATAAATTCATACAATATATCCAACACAGGATTATAAAGAGTGGGGGATTTTCTTCATGCAGGTAAAGTTCATGTCCACATAAACACACTGGGATTAAGCTCTGGAAATTTCCTAGATTCTTCCTGCTCCTTTACTATAACTAGACAATTGTTATTGATTGAAATAACTGGAGAGGGTCACTTAACAGCATGAAAACACTTTCTTGGACTCTATATGTATAATTTGGTTCATATACGAACATGAAACTGAATCTATCACAGCTATGGTTTCTTCCTTTCCTAGGTCAGTACCTTAATTCAGTGATAAAATTTTATGCATCATCTTCAAAAGAACACCTCCAGACTATGATGTCTTTAATTTCTAAATTCAGTATAATTATACTACATGTATTTTATTGCAATTAAAGTAGTCAACAAAACAGATCAAAGATGTGTCTCAATAAATAAATCTTTGGGATGCATTGTTATCTTGAAGTTCGCAGCCAAAATTGTTTTCCTGTCCTTTTCACTTGCTCTTACATACCTCATGGCTACTGTGTGAGGAATTATGTGGCTCATCAATGCCTATGGGACCAAGACACCGAGTTTTAATTTGTCTTTCTTTGAAAAGTCTATCCTCATGTTACCTGTACACTGAGTGTAGTTCTCGTGTTTCAGTCACTTGGGTCTGTTGGCTCCTGGGAATACTGATACTGTTATATTTCACTGGAAAACATTTCTGTATCCTACTCTTAGAATAAGAGTTTACATTGTTTACATTGCGAAAGAAAACAAAAAAAAAAGACTAGTCTCTGGAGTTCTCTAGGAACACTACATTTCCCATGGAAAAAAGGACACATGGAAGAAGGTGACACATATTTTCTTGGGGGATTTATAAGAAGTGTCTTTAGTCAGAGAGCTGATTTTACCTACCAACAGTACCAGTATGAATAAACACTAATCAGATACATCCCAAGATCCATATATAATATAATTGCTTTTACCTCTTCATAAAGACAATTCATATTCATTTTACCTCAGGCTGTGCCAAGTTCAAAAAGGGGACTGGAATTGGAAATAGAATGAGAAGTTTTGAATTGAGTGACAGATTAGTAATAATTTGGTAACATTTAGATGAGGGTGGTGTTAGGGAATTTTACTGAGACCTAGGTGAAAGGAAGCACTTCAAGGCTGAAAATGGAATGCAAAGGCCAATAATGTATACAGTCCTTCATTCTGAATGTAGAGTTGGTCAAAAGGGACAGAAGAAGTATCCTGTATCCCGTACATCACAGGAAATCTTCAAATTCAGATAGAGCCAGAGCTGCCGAGATCCTGTGGGCCCTACAACCAGAAACTAATGACCAATTTTCTGAACTAAGAATTCACAAAGACCTGACTTTGTGAATTCCATAGACTGAGGGCTATGCAAATATCTCAGTATCTCATTTTATTTATTTATTTATTTATTGGTCTTTTTGAAGCAGGGTTTCCCTGTAGCCCCAGCTGGCCTGGAGCTCACTCTGTAGACCAGGCTGGCCTTGAACTCACAGAGATCCACCTGCCTCTGCCTCCCAAGTGCTGGGACTACAGCCATGCACCAAATTTTACTTACACTTATTTATATTGTACATGCTTGTGTGTGTGTGTGTGTGTGTGTGTGTATGTGTGTTCCATCATACATGTGTAGAGGTTAGAGGACAACTTGCAGAAGTTGGTTCTCTTCTTCCATTGTGTGGAGTCCAGGTGATCAAATTCATGTAATTCAGGTTCGGTGACTGGTGTCTTGACCTGCTGAGCCAACTTCTTGTGACCCAAACACTGCTTTACAACCAATTTGGAAATAAAGTAGTATTTTAACAACTCAAATGCACAATATATACTACAGTCTTAGCAAGGAATTTACTTGGGGGTTTGTTCAGATTTTCTGAATCCCGTGTACGATTCAGAGTTTACAATCCAACTATTTTCCATCTTAAGAGGTTTCCATGCATTTGTGCCATCCCTTCCATTTGAACACTGGTCCTGCCTGTTAGGCCTATTTGTGCTTCCCAGAGACTCAAGTCTCAAGGAACAGTTTCCAGTGGCCTGTGGGAATCATCAGGAAAGTCTTTCCTTTTGTGGTTTCTGGAAATAGCTGTCAAGTTTGTGACCTTGTCTCATGACTGTGGGCTAACCTGTGCCCATGGCTGGCTTTAGGCTTCTCTTTTGGGCCACCTTAGGGAAATTCACCATCTGAGATTGACTTGGACATCTGACTGCACTTGGGTGACTTTTATAATTGAATTTCTATGATTTTCATACAATATAGTATGATAGTACTTAGATTACCTCCCCTCTCTGCACCTCTTGGCTGAGGTCCTCAACCTCTTCTCAATTTAATGTGCGCTCATATATATAATATGGCCTATGGAGTCTGATTTATCTCCCGAAATGTCCTTCAAGGTTAATTCATGCACTGAGCCAACCAAGAATCCCATCTCTGTAAGACAGCAGCCATCAACTACCAAAAAGATTCCTTAGGTTGGGTTTTGGTTTCTTCCCACTTTCTGTGTCTATGTTGGGAGTTTTGTCTGATTTGAGCTTGCATAGAACTTTTGCATGCTGTCACCACTAATTGAAGGTGTCACAACACATTTGTTCAATAGTCAGAAATCATACTTGCTTTGGGAAGACACCTTTGTGATTCTTGAACACTGTAGATGACTGACACTTTTGAATCAGACTGAGGCTCCACTTGCCAGTGTTTGCACTTCCATCTCAGTTCTGCATTATTTTGGGAGCAGGAGAAGTTTATTTTTAAGTATCATTTACTTTCCCAGTTCCTATGCCTTTTTAAACCTTAAAAACCACCTCTAAAAACTAAGTTTTCTGGGGCTGGAGAGATGGTTCAGCGGTTAAGAACACTGGTTGTTCTTGCAGAAGACCCGGGTTTGAATCCCAGCACCCACATGGCAGCTAACAGCTGTCAGTAACTCCAGTCCCCGAGGACCCGAAGGCCTCTTCTGACCTCCACAGCATTGCATGACATGGGTGCACTTACCTACATGCAGGCAATACACGCATACACATAAAATAAAAATAATAAATAAATTTAAAAAACTAAGTTTTCTCTTTAGTGAGTTCATATTTACATGATCTTAAATGGATATTCATTAATTTTTGTCAACAAAGTGCTCAATTTTAATCAAGGTGAAAGAATCTTCTACTTTAAATGTGTTTTCAACACACTAATCATTTTTGTCTTACGTAAAGTCCCTGTAATTTTTTTCAGAGAGAAAAATACTGGAAACCTTGTACCCAGATTAGATAATTCCTAAACTGATAATTTCACAACAAAAGGATAACAGAAACACATAAAGGCATTGGTGATGCTAGATTTTTCTACAACTAATCTAGAGAAATGCAATGTATTAGGAGAAAAGTCGTGGCATACATATTTCTGAAGGATCAATGAGGCTTCTATAATTCTGTTTGTAGTCCTCCTATTGTATACTTCCCTGGGTTTAAAACTTTAAACTCAAGGAACAGGGATTGTTTTCCAAAACCTTCTATACCTGTGACATTCATTCACTGATACACAGTTCATTAGCCCAGAGTTTCATCTCTTCATTTATCATGTCGGTTGTCTCTTGATAAATGGGAGACTATTTATATTTGGTGTATTAATGACCTTGGTAAATTTTGAATATACACCCTGTTATTATATGTTGATATTTTCTCCTTTTTTCAGACAAATATCAAGTAGAGCTTTGTTTTTTTTTATTTCTATTTTATGTGTATGAGTGTTTTGCCTGTGTATATGTAAGTGTGCCATGTGGATGCGATGCACATGGAGATCAGAAGAGAGTGTTATCTGGAGTTACAGATGGTTGTTAGCCACCGAGTGCTGGGAACTGAACTGAGGTCTTCTGCTAGAGCAGCAAATGCTCTTAACCACTGAGCAATCTCAAAGTCACCTCCTGGTTCTCCATGCATGCTTAGGGATAAAAATGACATCCATGCACTCCATTATATAGAGTTAGCATAAAAATAAAATTCTGGAAAGACACAATTTCCATGATAGTATTTTGTTATATACATAGCAATAAGTAATTGTGTAAATATTCAAAGATGCCTGTAACTGGGGGCATAGCATTATTCATAAAGTCCTTTCCTTACCTATAACAGGACTGAGGACATAGCTCAGCTGCCTCATAGCTTAATTGCCTTCCTTGTAAGTATGAGAGTCTGAGTTTGATCCCCAGAATCCACGTAAAAAAGTTGGATGTGGTCGTGCTTGATCACAGCACTGAGAAGGCACAGGAAACAAGCAAATTGCTAGGACTGACTTTCGAATCAACCTGGCACACTGAGTAAGCCCCGGGCCAACACAGCCTACTGAGTAAGCTCCAGGCCAGTGAGAAACCCTATCTCAAAGAACAAGGTGGACTTTATCTGAGGAATGACATTTGAGGTTGTCCTCTGGCTTCTACATGTACACACATGTATCTGCACACATAGGAGGACCCCATAAAACACACAATTAAAGACAAAGCATATCAATAACAAGAACAGAAGGGCATTGTTGATAGCAAGTATGCACTTCTTTTTTTCTTTAGGGAAATTCTCTTAAAATATTCCTTTAAAAAACTGAATGTGGGGACTGGAGAGATGGCTCAGCAATTAAGAGCACTGACTGCTCTTGCATAGGACCCGGGTTCAATTCCCAGCACCCACATGGAGGCTACGAACCGTCCTTAACTCCAGTTCAGGGGATCTGAAACACTCTTCTGACCTCTGTGGCATTGTACAACATGAGTGCACTCACTTACATGCAGGCAATACACTCATACACATAAAATAAAAATAATAAATAAAATATTTAAAAAAATTGAATGTGGAATAAGGTTTTCTGGTTTATTTTTATTATTTTTACTTTCATGGTGAGATAGAAATCTTTTCTAAAATATTGTTTATTTCTTAACACTGAATGTACAATATCCAAAGGCAACACTTTACATATATGTGTATGTGTGTGTTCTATGTACTTGTTTCTTCTTTTAGGGAGACATTCTGAGATATTAGAAGAGTACACCTCTGTGTGAAATCATACTTCAGCCTCATAAAGCCAGAGATGCTAAAATACAGATATTTATTTCTGGTTCTCTGGAATTTCATTTGGTCTCAACTTATTCAAGTTGGAAGGACTCTGAAAGAAGTGAACAGCTGTCAGGAATGAGCTGCTAGGCATTACTCATCCCTTTTAGAGCTTAGGGAATTAAACTCTTGTCTTTTGCTTGCAAAGTTTAAATAGCTTACAAGAAGCTTCATTGGTCAGAGAAGCCAATCTTATTTCAATGAAATTCTGGCTTCTAATTCTTCATATTAATTGTATCACATCAAATATCTTCTCTGTAAGTAGATTTATATTCCTTCAGTTGTCTTATATCAAATATGTTGAACCATGTAGGCTTTTTTCTCTGGAATACATTTTCTTGTTAGCTTGGTGATGTTCCTTAAGACATCTTTGATCAAATAAACTTCTGTAAAATTAGTATACACGTATACTTGTTAAATATACTTGAAATTATAATACAATCAAATGCTACATACTGAATATTTTAGGTAACTAGTAATTAAATCAACATTATGGAGACGTGAAAGTTATTGATGTCTTTCCTTAAATATAACATTTAAATTTCTCTCATGAATAATATCGGGTAAGTTTTAAAGCTAAACAGTTGCTTTTGTGCCAGTCAATTTGCTGCCCTTTTTCTTTGTGGGAAATAACACTATAGGACAATATTTATGACTTGAAAGAATTTCCATGTTGAATTTGACTTGACCTGAGGAGAAGGCCTTGGGTTTAGCTCTGCCTCCAAGTCCTTCAGGGTTGCAGTCTGGTTTGTTTTGACAGATGGTTCCTTTATGCACAAGGAAAAGATACATGCAGATCTACAAGATACTAGCAAATTTCAAGTGTTCATCATTCTATAGGTCTCTGTGGTTCTGAAGTTGGAGAGCAAAAACACATTCTATTTATTTAGGAATCTTTTGGCACTTAACACAACACTTAGCATACAAAAAAATCTTTAGAAAAAAATTTGTTGTTGTGGAATTTTTTAAAAAATTGAATTTGTGTGATTTTATTGTTTGATGGTATTTAGATCCACTCCCCTCTACACACCCCCATTGCCCCACCCCCAAATTTAATGAACTATCTTATAAACATAATAGGGCCTATAGGGTACAATTTGTGTTTCCCAACATCCTTTAGTGTGCATCTGTCCACTGGGCCCACTAAGAGTCCCAACCCTGTAAAACACTATCTTTTCCCCTCCCAGAAGCCAACAGTTGGCAGACCTTACTTAGGTTGGGCTGGGATTTCTTATCCACTTCCCTATGTCTATCCTGTGATATTTTCTGATTTGAGCTTGTAAGAATAAGTGAAACAATAACTGTGTCATAGAATGGGCACTGTTCTACTTTCCATAGCTATTTACAAATTACATAACTGGTCCTCAGGACACAGACTGGAAAGAACAGGAGATTCAGTGACAGCAATTCACAGAAGATGTAAAAAGTCAAAGAGAAAATTAGAAGTCATAACGTTTATCAGTGGAGATACAGTCATCTATGCGGTAGTACAAATATACTTACTGGCCACACTATTTGGGGGGCAGGATTCACCTAAGCATCAGCTGAATCACTGAGATAGCTATTGGGTTCTTCATTTTTAGGTATAGATTAGTTTAAGCATTCCCTTTCAAAAACACCACCTGAAATATGTGCCCACCTTGCAAAAGAGAAAACCTGAAGGAAGCCACCAAAAAGCAAAATAACAACAGTAGCAGCAAACTATAAACACTGGGCACCAAAGGGCCAAAGAAAGAAGCCATATTAAGAACAGTAACTAAGACTTTTTAAACCTGCTAGAGAGAGGATGACAGTAAAGTTCATTATTAACTAGTAAAGAAGAGGCGCCTCAAGCAATTGCCTCAGATTTTAGTCCCTTAACTTGTTTCAGTTTTTATAAAATCACTTTTTGAGGATGGAAAGATTAAGGATTGCTCATAAATGATTTTAAATTTATTCATCTACTGACTCGAAGCCTAACATTTTTCACTGCATGCTGGACATCCTCCCCTGAGTGTTTCTTTAGTTCTGCATATTTAACATATCTAAAATGAAAACTAGCTTCACCTGCATTTATTGTCAGAAAAAAAATAGTACAAAATGGCAAAGGGACAGAGGAGATTGCAAGGCATCTGCCCTTTCAGTGGAGTGCTGAGCATTCTCTAGAGAATCCTTAGGGATGATCTAATTCTCTGAGAGTGTATCTTTGATTGTTTTCTATTGACTAGATTATTTGACAAGTATGAAGATATGGAAGTTATGTTGTAGAAAACTGATAGCTATGAAAATGATTCTTCTTTCTTCACAGCATGTACAGATGGTTTGTCCCAAAGAGACACGCTTGATTTTTGCACTATGCAAAAGAGAGAAATCCTTAATACCTTTTATTCTCCTTTACAACAATATCCAGCTTGCATTTATTAACAAATTAATTGCAATATTCTTGCTTGTCTTTTTCTCTGTTACTGGTTTTCCTTGCTAATTAATAAGTTGAAAAAAATTGACATTTTCTTATTCTATAATTGCAGGGAAGTCCTTTTTTAACTTTTTGAAAATTATACAAACATCCTAATTACTGTTAATATCTATTCTACACCAAACACTCCGTAACACTGAACTTTCTAATTCTAAGTTATATAATTAGTTTCCACGTTAAATGCACTTTACAAATGAAATACCATTTCATTCTACTTTCAATAAGCCAGTTTAGATCCCTATTATACTGTATTTGGCTTGACATAGTAATCTACTACTCTCCAAGCAGATTTTCCTCATTTAGCCGCACTACAATTCTATTCCAAACAGAAAAGCAAAATCTTTCTACCTCAATCAACTGAGATCACAGAAATGTCACCTAAGAAAAATTAAGTTCCCATTGGCTGACACTTTGCCTCTAAACACATACTCCTTAGCTGCAGAAATCCAGTGTATCATCCCATTTCTTCACCCACTGATTCAGTGATATAGTTTAATAAGGTTGCTGTAACAAGAACTCAGACCGGCTGTCTTAGCAGAAACTTTTGAGTTCTTCAGGCTAGAAGTTCAAGATAAAACTTATAGCTGGATTGGTTTCTTCTGAGACCTCTTCCCTGCCTTTGCATATAGCATCATCTGCCAGTGGTTCACACATCCTCACCTTTTTCCGTGTGATAGTCTCCATTCTCCTAGGAACACCAGTACTATTGCTATATCACTCATAATGCCTAATATTCCATAATTGTGGTACAGATAGTTGTCATAATATATTGTCTAGCCCATAATGACATATTTAGTACAGAAATATATTTTGAAAGAACAATTCAATACGTGATTGACATACCTGTGTGACCACAAATATATAGTCACATGATTAATATTTCATCTTAATAGGTGTGTGTGACATAATTCATCCCAGAATGTTCAAGTGGGGGAAAGAAAATGAATGTTTGCTGTGAGCCAAACACTCGTTCTTCTTCTTTTCTTTAAGTTAAAGGAAGTGATGTATCAGATCACTTGACGCACAGAACCTATAAAATGATTACATATTAAAAGGGGTTTATAAGATTGGCTTCCACAATGAAGTCTGGGTAATTCAGCAATGGTTTTCTTCATCCTGGAGAGTCTGAGGGCTTGGTAGTGGTTCAGTCCATGCCGCTGTATATGTCAGCAACCAAAACTGGCACTGAAGGCCTGGAGGATTCCTGAAAAGCCAGTGGTCTTTGGTCTATATTGGAAGCCTGAAGAATCTGGGTTCCAGTGTCAGGGGAGGATGACAGCAGCACTGGAGGTGTGAGAACCAGGCAGGTGAATAAATGAATAAGGTAGATGAGCAGAGGGTAGATGAACTCACAGGGAAAATGACCATATGGATAGGAAAGATGAACACACGGATTGGCTAGATGAACACACGGATAGAGTAGATGAACACATATGCAGTGAACGTGGGGTAGATTAACACAGAACACATGGATAGAGAAGATGAACACGGAATGGATAGGTAAGCACACACACAGGGCAGTTGCACTTGCCAGTGAGACATGAGACAAGGTGGCAGAAAGCAAAGCTTTTGCTCCTGACCTCATTTTCCCCACCTGTCACCAGGAAAGTGACCCATACATTTAGGGTTGCTCTTCACACATCAAATCACAACCTGATCAAGAAAAGCTCTCACTGGTGTGCCCAGAAGCTTATCTATTATCTTACTACAGATCTAATCAAGATGTCAACCAAGGTTAACCACCACATTGACTTGGTATTTTCCAGTTTACCATTTCTTTTCAATACCTGTAGTTCAACATCCAGTGGATTTTACCAATCATGAATGAAACTGTTCTTAAAAAATCCTTCTGAGCCAGGCATGGTGGCACACACCTTTAATCCCAGCACTCAGGAGTCAGAGGCAGGTGGATCTCTGTGAGTTCAAGACCACTCTGATCTCCATTAGTGAATCCAGGCCAACTGCGGCTACAGGGAGACCTTGTCTCAAAAAGACCAAAAAAAAAAAAAAAATTCTTCTGAGCTAAGTATGTACAGATTTTTCTTGTTATCACTGCCTAAACAATATAGTATAACAACTAGTTACACTATAATTATATAATTTTAGGCATTTTAAATTATGGAACATGAAAGAATTCAGGACTATACATGTATAGGTAATATTCTAATACTATACCATTTTGTATGAGGGACTTCAGCAACTGTAGATTTGGGTAATTGGGAAATAACAGATTTCTGTGATCAGTGCCCATGAATTCCAAAGGATAATTCTAACTCTATATACTAAGTCAATTTATACTTGACAAGTAATACCTCTACCAGGACTCTATGAATCCCAATGCCCTCTTTCGGGGTAGCATCTCCTTCCTCTGAAACATCTACTGGCACACACTTACTTTTCCCTTTTATGTGACTTTCAAATACTTCCTGCTTTTATGATCACTATTTACTTGTATATTTCCATAATAGATAATAAATTCTGTAATTAGAAGATTGCTATCTAAACTTTCTGAACTCTGCTGAGGTATATGGCTTACTGTCTAGAATATAAATGTTTGCTAAAGTAAGACTTCAAAAGAAGATGAAAGTTTTTAAAAAGAATGTAAGCACACTAATATGCTTTATTTAGTGGGGTATGGACAGACAAAGAATGAACCCTGAGAAATAAACTTAATAAAAGTTAGATAAGAACCAGGATAAAGCTCTTGAGTTAAAGCTCAACATTGCAACGCTTTTTGAAACTTGAGGCTCTAACACTTCAGTTTTTAATTTGATACCCTCAGAATATTCTATTCTATATAAACAATCTCATGTATTACAGCCATTTAGAACACTTTGATTATGACATCAAATGAATTTAATATTGATTCTCAGCTGGGACAGTTATGAAGCATGCAAAAGCTTGATGGTCCAAACTAATGTATGTCATACATGTCACATTTCCTAAACTAGGGCTTACACTGCAAGGGTGTGATCATAACTCCAACCTCTGCCACCAGACTGTGATTATTCATTGCTGTGAAAATCCTCAAGACGAATGTTTTCGTGGTACTTTTACCATTATAAATCGATGTGGATGCATAGGTGGTTTCCGACACCAGTCCTAGAACATCACCATTTCCAAGGATTAGGCTGCTATAGGATTTTCAGAAGTTCCTATTTTCCTTCTGATGTTACAAATAGGAAACTGTTCTCTTAAGAGAATATATTGTTCAAACATTTTCTGAAATGTATTTCTCCTGGTTTCTAAATTGAATATTGATCTTACCTTAAAGTTTCAGCCACTCTATACTTAACCTTTACTTTTTATCATTAATGAAGTATTTCAGATCCTAAAATAATCAGGAGTAAATTTAGTGGACTCTGTTAGGGGAAAAGAATATGGATATGATCTCCCTTTAGGAATGTCTTCCACATTGTGATGTGTGTGTGTGTGTGTGTGCATGCCCACGCTTCAGTGTGTTCCAGAGGGGTGATGGGAGGGTGTGAGTATGTACCTTTGTTCTGTGTGAGGAGCACATCGATGAATATGGAATTGGGACGACTCATGAATGGAAGATTATAGTCACCGACCTTGAGGAAATAACCTTACATAATTCATTGGAGGCTCCTTCATAAGAAATGCTTTATCCCCAGGAAACACTTCCGGTCCAGACAGAGATTTTTGTCAGGGACCAGGTATAGTCAGGGCTCAGAAACAGACACCAGACATCAGGAGATAACAGGTTAGAAAGCCAAGCACTTTGAATTAAAGGGAATTGAACACACACTAATGGTGAAAAATGCGAACAAAGTCCCGGTGAGCCTGAGGACCAGAAGATGCCTTAGATTTCGGACTCTGCTCTGCTCTTTCCCTCTTGCCCAAAGCATAGAGATGGGCTTTCTTCTGAAATGCCTTGGATAAAGTTGCCTCTGACTCTACTCTCCCTACCCTGAGTTTATTAATCAGGGAAGATTAGACTCAGACCCCAGGAAGGAAGACTGAGGAATGTCACCAACCTAGGCAGACTTTTCTCATAGCCTGTCATACTCTGAGTTCATTCAGTGCCCCTGAAAGTCATTTGTTGCCACACTAAATTACTTCCATTCTCCCATTTCCCTCTGCCTTTAAAGAAGGTTGTATAAGTTTATGAGTCTCACTAAGTTATTCATTATCTCTCTTTGGTGCCCTTGTGAAGGACAGGTTAATATTTGCATGCCTTTTGTGTACGTGTGTGTGTGGGCATGATTGTTTGTGGGTTGTGCATGTTCCTGTGTGTGCAAGTGCACCTGTATGTGTGGGTATTGTGTGAGCATGCATAGCATGCATGTGGAGCTTAGAGGACAGCCTTGGGTGATCTTCCTCAAGTGCTGCCCACTTTTTTTATTTTTTGAAAGAGGTTCTGTCACTGGCCTGGAACTCTCCAAGTAGGCTAGGCTAACTGGCCAGCAAACCCCAGGAATCCACCTGTCTCTGCCTCCCCATTTCTAGGATTATAAATGTGTGCCACCATATCTAGAACTTTCAGGGGTATTCTGGGGCTTGAAATCAGGTCCTCATGTTCACCCCAAACCCTTTGTTTGCCCTTTTCACCATTAGTGTGTGTTCATTTCACTTCCGTGAACTTTTGGGGAACACAGGGGAACTTACATTTGTTTCTTAAGTATGAATATACTAGACTTCAGATAAAGATATGGTAGATAAAGCATAACTGACAAAGGCACTGAAGAGAAAGACATTTGTGTTTAGAAGAGTGAACAGGAAGAAGAATGCAAAGGCACCTGGGACAAATGGCAGTATAGTAACAAACATGTTCTAGAACCCACACTATGGGCAAAAAGCTGGACCAAGCATTCTAGTTATATGAATGCTCATAGATCTTCATATGGTGAGGGTGGGAGGAATTGACATTATCAGTCCTGCAGGAATATTCAGTCCAATGAGGTCTCCAAGTGTCCAGGGATTTGGCAGTTAAGGTCTTTGTTAACCTTTATGCAAGCACTGTCTGTAAAATGGTAAAAGTGGAAAGTAGAGTCCAGTGGGTAGAGAAGCAAAAGCTTAGCATGGAAATGAAGACACTTGATCCATAGACATTTGGGTTGAAAGGAAAGCTACACTACAGTGTTTCAATGAAAAAGAATAAGGAGGAGAGAGGAAGAACTTAGAGGAGCAGGGGTTGTCTAAAGATCTGGACTCTAATGGGACAGCAAGGTTTGACAAGGTTGGACAGGGAATAAGGTGAGCATGGCATCGTAGTGTGGTGGGGTGCGGCTGTAATGGGATATCACTTTTACTGTCTCTCAGCTCACCAATCCTTATTTGGAATTTCTTCCCTCTTACCCATCTTGGGCTTACCTGAACTACTCTTCAGGAAGGATTTGGATGGTCTCATCTTTTTCATACATCATTTTCATTCATCAAGATGACACTTTATAAAACCATACCAAGTGAATAATACCATAATCTGCCCCATTCTTTTTCTTTCTTCTACAACTTATGAAGTTCCTTGACTGAAGGAAAAGAATGTAGTTCAACACGCACATGTTATTCTGAAGAAAAACATCACCCAAACTTTGTGTTAGAAAACTTTCATAGTCTGTGTTCATTTTACCATAGCACACTAATGCATTAAGACATTTTTTCTATGAATACTCATATGAAATGATTTTTCCTTTCCATAAATATATTCCTACTTCATCTTAGTCCCATAAAATACTTTTGTACCTTGTCTAGTCTCCATCACTTACGCAAATATAAACATTGAATATCTGCTGTGTGTTAGATGCTGTTTTAGCAGATGCACATGACATGGTGTAGCACTTGAAGAGCCCACACTATAGGAAAATTAGATCTGCTAATAACCATATAAAATGGAAAAAATTAAGAGCCCTAATAGAAGTAATATATGAAGTAATTGTCCAAGGCAGTGCAGCAACAACGCCCCCTTCCCAGTGAAAGAGACTCATACTCAAATACTGAATCACTTTTACATTTTCCAATGGGCTGTCAAGAACAGAAACAGCCCCTTTCTTTGCTTGATTGATTTCCCCCTTCTTTCTTTCTCTTTTCTCTTTTTTCTTCCTGCACTGCCAAGTCCCTGCATGAGTTCCTTTTATATTCTGAAATCCCAGTTGAGGGACTTTCTCACTGATTATAATGACATATGTCTGTTTTTACAGCTGTAATCTTACCATTTCTTAATAATACCATGTTTTAAACATTATTCTGAAATGGTAGAAGGTTTCAGGGTACTCAAAAAGTAAACAGCCAGCTCCTAGAAAAAAGAAGAGAACAATTATAATATAAAACTTTCAACAATCTGTAACTGATCACAGGCACTTCATTGAAAATCTCAAGCTCTTAAACATAAAAAAAAATTCTCCCGAGGGAAATTAATTCACTAAACATGTGTGTGTATTAGAATCAAATGAAGGTGCTGCAGTTAAGTCGGAAAGACAATTCCTGAGCTTATGTGAGGCTGGGGGACAAAGTGTCTGAATGTCTACTGGCTTCTTGGGCCTTGACAGGAATCATTTCCCCAGTGGAGCAGATTTGGAGAATGTGCATTGATGTTCATGAACGTCATTGATATCGGAGACTCAGAGGACTTAACATCACATACTATTACTATTATAAACAGAACGCCCAAGTTGTTAAGCTCAAGTTGCTACTTTGTTGCTAACAAGATTGGTGCCACATGGTGAGCATATGCTGTTTTTAAA
This sequence comes from Nannospalax galili, assembly GCF_000622305.1. NCBI lineage: Eukaryota > Metazoa > Chordata > Mammalia > Rodentia > Spalacidae > Nannospalax > Nannospalax galili. Next base: position 3,300,457 of record NW_008335436.1, on the reverse strand, counting down.
GGGAAATGATGCTTTAAGTACATTTTCTCTCAAAAGGAAGTCAAGGAGGCAGATAGCTTGTATTGGAATGCCCTATATGTTTTCATTTGACCACCATAAACCTTGTCTAAAGAGTCAAGGTTGTTACTTGAGACTTATTCACTGCAAATTACAGCAGGCATTGTCCCGATGTTTACCCTTTTAAGAACGTATACATTTCACTTCCGAGTGCCATAGCTCTTTCAGATGATATCTTAATAGAGCTTCCTCAGCCACAGAAACGATTTATTTCTTTCAGTGAAGGATTAGCTTAAAGCCACTATTCAGAAATTTAGTCTTATCATAACTGGTTATGAAATTTCTTTATTTCGGACAGACCAAAAATACTCGCAAGACTAATTAAGCAATTTCAACAGTGAACAATGCTCTTTCCCTTTGCATTTACTTTATGGATTAAACTGATGAAGATTTAATCTTTTCTTTTTCACTTTCTATTGTCTATGAAACTGAAGTTCTGCTTTTATGAAATAGTTTTCTTTCTTTTTTTTTTTTTTTTTTTGAATAGTTTTGATTAACTGAAGTTCTGCTTTTATGAAATAGTTTTCTTTCTTTTTTTTTTTTTTTAGGAAAAGATTTGACAACTGCAAGGTAGTGGTAATGACATTCTCTGTGGGTTAGGCTTCAAGGAAGAAATATTAACATAAAATTAATGAAGTATTAACAAATAAATTGAGTTCATAATAGCTACCATTTCCCTATCTCCTAGGTGATAACCATCGACTTATGTGTGCATAGTTTTGAGCTTTGCATCCAATTACTTTTAGGGATGCCACCAGTGTATTCCCAAAAATAAAATTAGTAGGAAAATCTATAATACTGTCACAAAATGCATTATGAAACTCTCAGCTCTTACAAAACTTTATTTCCACTTTAATTAATGTATTTTTTTCTTATAAGCACTGAAATTCTAATGATAGCTTGATATTTAAGATTAAAAAGAAATACAAATGAAATTGAATAAACATTACTTCTTTTTTATACCCTATCTATTATCCCTTTCCATGAGAATTGACTGTGGATTATGTTTCCAGATTAATCTTGCTTAAATTTGGTTAGCAACAAATAACTGTTGTGTAAATGATGACGGCCCAGCAAAGTAGAGATACAATACAATGATATAGGAAGAGCTATTAATACCATCAAAGCAAGAGAGTAATAAGATGTGAACACCTTTTAAAGACAGTTAGTCTGGAAACAGAATAACAGGCAGGGCATAGAAAAGATAAGATAAAGGGACTTTGTGTCTCATGGGGAACCTGGCATCAAGCAAACTGCAAGGGGTAAATGACCACTGGACTCAAACTGAGGAGACTCTGGGTAATGTGAAGAATGCACTTTTTAGAAAATAATGGAAGCTAATGGCAGTCTGAAGAGAATACGCAAAAGAAATCCCTCAAGAAACAAAGAGATAAAACAGGTCCTGGAGAGGAGGTCTGATGTGGGAAATTGAGACAAAGCAAAAGCAGTACTCTATTTATGATTGATTGTGTTTATGTGAGTGTATCTCTGTGTGGGTATGTACATGTGAGTTCCCTTGGAGGTCAAAGACATTAGCTTTTTCTAGAGCTGGAGTTACAGGTAGGTGTGAGCTACCCAATGTCAGTGCTGGGACTCTAACTCAGTGCTCTTAACTGCTAAGCCATCTCTCCAGCCCAAGTGGTATTATTGTTGATTTTTTAAAAAACTGATGACTAATTTGATACAAGAGAAATGTTTGATGAGGTTGGGTAGTTATCAACAGTAAAATGAGTGACTGTGAAGTACAATTCACACCCCATAAATGGGAGATTCTAAAACAGCCAGCTTTTTAGCCAGATAGCTTATGATCCTGGAGAATTCACAGTTAAACAGCATATACTTGAGGATTCAGGAAACGATTTGATCTCTTACTGATAACCTTAGCAAATAAGACCACCTTCCCCACAATAAATATTTTATAAGTGCCACAAACAAGGTAAATTAGGACATGTGTCCACTTCCCTTTCAAAGGCAGAAGATAGCTTGTTTTTGGTTTCTAGAAAGAAGCCAGAAGAAAATCATAAGTGGCAATAGAAAGTCCATTAATATTTTCATGAGTCAAATTTTATAGTTACTGCTGTTCCCAGCAGGAAAGGATTCCACTGTACCAGTGACTGGTAAAGGGAGTGATCGAGGGGAGAGAAAGAAGACTCAAAGGAAGTATATACACAGTGTGTGTGGAAGAAAGAATGGAGTCACCCACAGAGGAGGAGCTGAATTATACACTGCAAGTTTGTCTATAACTAAAATACACTAGATGTTCAGTTTCAAGAGCACACAGGCTGACCACAAGTTTATTGAGTTGTAAGTTGTGGGATAATGATCTCAAGCCAGCTTCCTCCCATCAGCCTAACAGAACTCTTCAAACACTCACAGTAATTACTTGGATTTTAGCTTTCGGGCACTAGACAGTGGATCATGATCAATAGCAACTCTGTCATTTGGGAGATGAGGTTGCAGGTAAAAGGTGAGAGGTACTTCTCACTTCATAAGCTTTGGGGAATCATGCGTCTTCTCCAACCTTCACCCTGATACACTAATGCCGTGTGTGTCAGTGCATCTGTATGTGTGTTTGCACCTGTGTGTGCATGTACATTCACAACTAAATGCTCGCTCTTGGTTTCATTTCCCTTGTTTGCTTCATCCTTTTTGGTAAGCCTGTTTTAAATTTGGATATATGTTATGCTCAATTCTGGATGGCCATGTTTTAGAATGACCCTGACCCTGGAAGCTGATGAGCTGAGTATGACACCTATTTATTTTTCCTTTGGACAGACCATTACTTTTATTTAAATAGCTCTCTATTTGAAAAGTCACGATAGGATTTAGCTCAAATCCACTTTAGACAGTTTATTTTCCTAGTAATAGAAAATTTAATATTTAAAATATCAGTTTCTATTGCAAATCAAATTTGATGAGCAAGCACAAACATGGTGCTTTTGAAATGACTCAGTCCCCAGATGCTCCTTAAGGGACAAATGAGACAATAAATGGGACTTATTTTTTTAAATAAATTTTTTTCTTATTTTTTTGCATTTCATATAATACATCTTGAGAATATGTAGACACCCTCCATTATCTGTACCACCATAGCAACCCCTCTGCCCTATTTCATGCATTCTGTCACATATTTAAGGCCTGTAGAATCAAGTTTGTGTCCCCAGATATCATTTGGTATGAGTTCATCTACTGGAACCTGGTGAAACTATCTAACATCATTCCCTTACAGAAGACCAACTCTCACTCGCCCGGCACTGATCAGTTGTCAATAGTCCATCAGCTAAGGTTGGAGCATCTTTTCCATTTCCCCATTTTTATGCAGAGGTTTTCATCTGGTTGGAGTTTGCATGTGTCTTGTATAGGCTGACATTTCTGGAGGTGAACTCTCAAAGACACTTACTCTGTGTGTTGAACCAGTTGTGGGACTCTGTAATAGTGTCCATTTGTTGGAAAAAGAGGTTTCTTTGATGTGTGGTGAGAAGTATACATGTAGGTAAATACAAGGATATATAGTAAGCATATAGTAAGAATGTGTGTTTGTCTAGGGATGTGACGGATGTAGGGTTTTCTCTAAGATATATGACCTCTCCAGTCATTTGTATATGGCTGTATTTACTATATCACACATGAGTTTCCTCCCACTGAACAGGCTTTAAGTTCATTAGATAGCTGTTGATTACCCCAGGAAAAAAGTGCTACTACTGCACCAATAGAGATAGTTTGCTGCAACAGTCTTTATTGTGGTTATTAGGCTTTATAACTGGGTCAAACCATTGGTTTTCTCCCTTAGCAGCTTGCATAATATTCTCTAGAACTATGAGAACATTCCAGGAAGGATTTCCAGGTCAGTTCCAGCTCCGTTGCTCCACATTCTGTGTCAGAAGTATGTCCTGTCTTCAGCAATAGGGTGTTACATTCAAATTCTGGGAAGTAATCAAGGGCTGTGGCAATAGCCTATGTTACTGGGAGTCTCTTGAACTACCCTGACCAATAACTGGAAGGGAGGTTTCTCTTGTCTGGCACTGTGTTTCTTGTTGTATACTCTTCATCAATACTCATCATATATATATATATGTGTGTGTGTGTGTGTGTGTGTGTGTGTCTGTGTGTGTATGTATATCCCTCTTCAGTTAAAGTTCCCCCATTTTCACCATTTCCCCCTTGATAATCCCTGTCTCTTGTTATCCACCCCCTTGGGCTCCTTCTTTCCCTTTGGCTCATTGTATAACCCTCTCTCCTCACTTCCCACTTAAACACCCTCATTTTCCTCCGTCTCCCCCTTGATACCATGTCTCTCCTACTATCCCCCCTCTCTTGAGCTCCTTCTTCCCCTTTGTACCTATGGGGTTTCTTTCCATTTTCTGACTCCTGCAGTTACATCATGACATAGATTCACATGTAAGAATTTGAAGCTAAGATCACAAATGAAAGAGAATGTATGTTGCTTGTTTTTCTGAGTCTGTATTACTTCATTTAGTAAAACGGTTTCTACTCCCATATTTTACCTGCAAATTTTATGATTTTATTTTTCTTTACTGCTCAGTAGAGCTCCATTATGTACCACATTTTTATTATCAATTCATCAGTTGAGGAACATTTAGGTTGTTTCCATTTCTTTGTTACTGTGTAAAGAATGGTGACAAATAGGACTGTGCAAGTATCTGTGCAGTTGGATGAGTCCTTTGGGACTGTGCCAAGAAGAGGTAAAACCAGATCATATCATAGATTTATTTTAAAGAGTTCTCCAAACTGCTTTCCATAGTGGTTGCACCAGTTTGAAATCCCATCAGCAGTGAATGGTGGTCCCCTTTTCTCCACATCCTAGCCAGCATTTGGTGTCATTTGTTCTCTTGATCTTAGTCATTCCAGCTTGGATAAGATGAAATCTTAATGTGGTTTTTATTTGCTTTTCCCAATTACTAAGGATGTTGAGCACTTTTGAAGGTGTTATTTTTTCTTTTCAAAGCCTGTTCAGATCCATAGCCCATTAAAAAAAAAATTAATAGCTACATGATTAGAAGAAGCATTTCATCACAGCTTTAACATATTCAGTATCACACTCCAGAGCAAGAGTACATCTCTTTCACAAGTGCCTGTAAGTTTCTAGGTTCACATTTGAATTAATACAGTTATATAATATTAAACTCAGTATAAACTCTGTAAGACATAAAATTGAATGAGTTTTTAACCTTTAAAAAAGATCTCCATTTCATTTCAGAATGTATTGTTCCTTGCAGAAAGACTTATCATTTTTGCTACTAACACTGAGATGTTGGCATGTGCATCTCTAATCTGTATGTACCTGATTATTACTAGTCATAATCAGTTGCACTTGGATCCATAGTCCATGTATCAATTGGGTCATTTATTTTCATGATTCCTTGCATCTGTTTTTTGGGTTTTTTTTGTATGTTTGTGATATTAATCCTCCATCAGTTGTATAACTGGCAGAAGATTTTCTCCCACTCTGTGGGATTCTTCTCACTTGTTTCCTTTTCTGTGCAGAAGCTTTTATGTTTAATGAGGTCTCATTTGATGATTGTTAACCTTAATTCCTGAGTGACAGATATCTTTTAGAAAGTCCTTTCCTGCACTTTTATTTTATAGACTACTTCCTATGTTTTCTTCTAATAGTTTTAGCATTTCAAGTTCATATTAAGGTCTTTGATCCATTTGGAGTTAACTTTTGTGCAGGGTGACAGAAACAGCTCCAATCTCATTCCAAATGTGAAGACCCAGTTTTACCAACACCATTTGTTGAAGATGCTGTCTTTCCTCCAGTGTGAGTTCTCAGTACCTTACTCAAATTTAAGGCAGCTGAAATTGTGTGCACTCACTCATGTTTGGGTCTTCTATTTTGTGGAACTCAATTTTTATCCAAGGGACAGCTGTCTCTGAAGTCACTGGTTTCTTTCCAACTTTTCATTCTAACTTTGTGTGTTCTGGTCTTCAGCACTCAGCTCAAAGCTCTTGGTACCTTGGCTTTTTCCAACTCTGATGCTGTGGCAGTATCACATTTTCTCTTCCTCATTTTGAGGAATTGTTTTGTATGTTTCTGTCATCTTTACATCTGGCTTGTACTGTGAGCAGGTAGCAAGATTTTCAGAATGCTATTTTCTAGGCATTAAGTACCATAATTCATTAGAGCAGCTGTGATGACTTGCATGCCAGTGACTGTTGACATTCCCTGATAAAAGGAGGGATGGGGCATTCAAGGGTCCCTTACCAGAGATTCCAGCTGCTCCTTTCTGAACCTCTCAACCTGCTACATGTAGTTCTGCCCTCATTGAACATGGCCTCGTGGCTTAGGAGGTGCTCAATTAAACAAACAGTGGAAGGTTACCAGGAGGAAAACTCCATTTATGTAGCTATGTGGAAGCCATCATCCATGTTTAGGTGGTATGAATGCTCTAGACTGATCCATGCTCCTATAAGTAATACTCTGTAATTAAGCCCAGTAAAGTCATTAGCTCTCCAAGCTGGACTTTAAAGGGATTGCTTTGCTATTTTGTTATTGTTATTATTGTTTGTTTAGTCCTGGCATTTTATCTGTGTGGAGAGACACATTTCCCCAGCAAAAGGCTCTTGCAACACAAGTCTCTTAACAGTTCATTGCAACCTTGTTCTATAACAACAGGGACAGACGGTGAATAGCTCAGCAGCAGGTACCTTTAACAGAGTGGGACAATTACCCAAGCTCAGCAACACCAGAGATATCACAGTGATTCTGACCAGGCTGTGAAATAAATATAAGAACATTGAAAGAATATACATATAGTAAAAATATGTGAATATATTTAAAATGTCCTTACACTCAAAAGATTGTTCTGCCTCCCAGGTCAGTGATCATGAGCACACAATTTCACTGAGGTTTATCTTCCATTTTGGAATGTCTAGGTAGCAACAGCTTGCAGTTTTATAGTAAGAAAAGCATGTGTCCTTATGCAAACAGAGCTTTGAATAGCATTAATTCTTAAAACTATGTTGTGCAGACACTTTGGAGAGAACTGAAGCCCACTAGAGGAGGACCCTGCAAATGAGAGTCTTTTCTTCTGTTAAAGCTTGGGCTTTGAAACATAGCATTAGACTTCACCCACATATTGTTGGAAACCGAGGTGACATTTTTTTAATAGATGAAGCGGTTATTTTCATTTACTGCTTTTATTAGTCAGGTTTTGCTTTCAATCTGGGAACCCACATACTCCTTCCTCTCCAAAGAGCAAACTGGAGAAACGGTTTCTTCTTTTTCTCCTCTCTCAAAGGTAACCATCATGCTTTTGTCCTGGGTTGTCATCTAAATTGAGTGTAGTAGTCATATCCAGCCCATTTTCCTGGTGACGTGATGCTTCACCTTCTTTTGGGCATTTTTCCAGAGAAAGCTGCAGCCTACTCAGAGTGTCATTGTAGTGAAATTTTGGGTCCTAGAAAAGCTCATCAGTCATGACAAGAATGTTCCCATTTAACATGCAGAATGGAAACGTGCCTGTTATGAGTGCAACATTCTTGGAGCAAAAGGTGATAACATTGGAAAGATGTTAGAATAAAACTGAGGCTTTAAATTTTATCCACATGCTTAACCATCAGGGGATACCCCTAACATGAATAATTGTGTATTATCAGAGAAGACTATTGTGTGTTTAAACTGCCAAGTGCCTTTATATCAATATATGTTAGTTCTTAAATTATAAATCCTGCTTGTCTCTGTTAGTATAATCAGCCTGATCCAGCTCTACGACCCTCTTGCGCCCTCTTTGGTCACAGACTGGCTTGGTCCCTCCCATCTATTCATAGTACACAGACTGGGCAGCAGCCACAGAATACGATTTCCAAACTAGCAGGATGTAGCCCACATCAATCCCAAATGCTTTGGTCCATATAAGTAGTGTCAACACTTAATGACTGAGTGAAAATACAGCTCATCTTGTGTAATGGAAGATCTGACACTCTGGCACCTGTTTTTATTTTCTAGGCTACCTCAGGCTTGCCCTCCAGTCATCATAGATCGACATTTGATCCCCTGCCTGCTTTCCTCATGTCTTTCGGCCCTTCTTGTAGCAGAAGTTTATTAAAAAGATTTTGTTTATGTGCATGTCAGGGGTTGAAAGATGCAATTTCTTTTATAAATATGCCCCAAAAGAATTGGGACTTTGTTTTGATAACGGACTTTAGTAAGTGTATGTGGAAATGAGGTGATCTCTTCATATTTTCATAGCACACAGGCAACATAGCCCTTTTCTGTCAAAGAAAAGTTTCTCTGCAGTTGAAACTGTAGGGTGGTGAAACCTGAAGTAGGATCAGCCTATCAGTAAATTTACTTGCATTGTATAGCTTAGATCTAGAAAAATATTATATTGGGATATTGAAAACTACACATAATATCAATGTATAAAATGTGCTGTGTAATATCCAGTTTGTGCCATTTTCCTATTTTTTAATATTTTATTGCATTTTTGTGCATTTCATATAATAGATCTTGATCAAATTTAGAACCCCTCCCCCATCTATAACCCTCCATAACACTCCCACTGAATTTCATGCATTTGTCATACATGTTAAGTCCTATCCAGTCAAGCATTTGTACCCAGATGTCCTCAGTACAAGTTCATCTACTGGAGTCTAGTCAGCTTATTGAGAGTCACTCCCTTAAAGAAAATTTACTTTCCCTCACCCAGCAGTAATCAGTTGCTAGTAGTTCTTTAGCTAGGCCCCAGCCTCCTGCCCTTTTCCCACATTCTTCCATGGTGGGTTTTTGTCTGATTGAATCAACATGGATCTTGTTCATGCCGCCACCATCGTTGCAAGTTTCTATGAGCAAGGTTCCAGTGCCCTGAAAGCTTCTGTTTCCTTGTATGTATGCATCAAGCCTTGCTCATGCAAACTTTCCAAACTTCTTCTGCAGTCTTCCACAGTGGTCCCTGGACCGAGTGGGTGAGGTTTAATATAGGAATCTTATTTTACTATATTTGAGTATAGTTTCCAGAGCGAACACAGGTATGCTGTAATAATGATAAATGACATAGTTTAATCCAATCTCACCAGTGATAATTTTTACCAAGTAATGCAAAGACAGATTTTTCATGTTTGTTCTTAATTCTAGCACAAACACCTAATTATAGAAGAGCAGCCAAAAAATGTTCAGAAAAAAGGTTCTATAAGCAATTTCTACAAAGCAGAAATATCTAACTGGGAACAGTGCAGGCCAGCAAAGGCTTCTACGAGCTGCTTTGGTCTTTGTTTTTGTTTTGCTTGGTTTGGTATTGTACTGGTCTCTTGACCTCCTCTCCCCCTCCATCACTTCATCAGGAAATCAAAAGACAGCGAGCTGCAAGCCAGACTGTTGCTCAAGAGGAACCAGTGACCTCCTAACAGGTGACTGGATCCTCTGTGAAAGACCAGCTCACCAAGTGACTCCTTGTATTTGGGAGATTTATTCATGAGCCCGCCTTGCTCTGGCTGGCCCAGCAGAGCTGTAGAAAACCAGTGTTGTACATGACTTCAATTCCAGGCACAGCTGTCTTGTTCTTTTTTGAAAACTTGAGTGAGGAATCACATATTTGAAAGTACATCTTCCTAATAAAAAAGCATCTACTTTTCCCCAAGAGCACGTTTCTTTTTTAATCTTTATGATCAGGAGGATTTGAAAGGATCACTCTAATGATGGAAAAGCATTGAACACAGTGTTGTGAAAGAAATGGGCTTTCTGTGGAGTATGAGAAAGAAAGAGGCAACACATGACTAGGAAAAAATTCACAAATTAAATGGCTAATAGATAAAGCACATAAAATAGTTATGTTTCTATCCCTTTTGTATCTTTTGAGGGCAGTTCTCTGCAAAGCTACAAAATGCTACAAATACAAATACATCCATTCTGCCTGCTGTGATTAAATTTCTTTAATTGCACAACCCCACTTGATATCGAGAGCTGAAGCATCACCTCTTTTTTTCCCCCTTTGTAATCATTGTTATATCCGTGCTCTATAATCAGTGTTCATCACAGCTAATTAGAGTTTCTTCGTCTGTTGTTTCTGAGATCTGACATTCCTAGAGTTCAACTGCAAATTCATTTTAAACATCTCTGGGCTCCGGAAGACAAATGAAAATTCTAGGGTTATATTATTCACAAATGCCTTTTTGAAATTTTAATGTACTATGGTTTTCTTTCTGTGGAATTTAAATGATTATTCTTAGGGCAGGAAACCAAGTCCTACATATAACTTTCACTGGACTCACATGTGATTTACAACTATATTCCTGGTAAAAGGAGCCAACAGTCTTGTTGAAAAGTTTTAGTTATGAACATATGGTAGTCCAGAACAGGTATTTCTGTTGTTTTACATAGAAAATAAATGTTTATTTCTTTATAAGAAGAGTATTGTAGAGTATTATAGTTTTGCTTCATTAAGAAGTTTTAAGCTTTTGTTCTTTGTCAAATGCAGTTTTCTTTCAACAGTTTTCTAAACTGTGGCCACGTTAAATTTGAAATTGCAGTGATAGGAACACCAGTTAAATTTGAGGTAGTCTATTACAAACAATGTAATCTGCTTTCTAGATGTCAATTTATGACCAGAATTTTCCAACTCATAGATTGATTGTCTCATCTGGCAATCCCATTGCTTGTTACTAAGGTGACTGTGGGATAAATAATTGTGAAAAGAATAAGCCTACATGAAATTCAGCATCCCTTCCACATGCATCATTACATCTTCTGTAACAGGTGTACTTGAGGATCAGCATCTTATCCATGTGCATCATCTTATCCTCTGTAGTAAGCCTACATGAGGGCCACCTTCACGTCCATGTGCATCATCCCATTTCCTGTATTTTGTACTGTCCTACCTTGCTTACACAATTGCTCCTGGTTTGTATTTAACTTTTTCTATTTGTGCCAATCCTTCTGGATGAAACAAATGTGCATTACTTAGCCAGCATTTTGAGCCGTGCTTCTGGGCGATCCCAGCACACTAGATGATACAAGCATATGAGCACACAATCACAGTGATATCTAAAAGGATTCATTAGATAAGAGAAATCTTCACAGCTCTTATGAGTTTATAGAGGGAGTGAAAACTCAAGGGAAAATGGGGAAAGCTTCCCGGGGCTGGTGATAGTGATACTGAGATGTGGGGACATTAACAGGAGATGGACTGTATGGCAGTCGCATTCTGTTGTAATTCTAAATACTTGAAATGTAATTATTCCTTTAAATCTCAAGAAATCCCTATGAATAACTGAATGGTTTTCACACTTGTCTTAGTTTAGTTATGCTGCTGTGATAAAACACTGACCAAAACCAATTTCTGGAAGCAAGGGTTTACTTCAATTTTTAGTATAGTACTTTATTAAGGGAAACCTGGGCAGAAGTTCAAACAGGGACCTGGAGACAGGAACTGAAGCACAGTCCAAGGAGGAATGCTGCTTACTGGCTTGATCCCCTGGCCTGTGCTCCAGTCTCTTTACTTATACAACCCAGGTCCACCCACTGAGGGGTGGCACTGCCCACAATGGGCTGGGCCCTCCCACATAACTCAACAATGAAGAAAATGCCTCACAGACATGTCCACAGGTCACTCCAAAGGAGGAAATTCACTAGTTGAGATCCTTTCTTCCCAAGTGTGTCAAGTTAATAACCAGAGCCAACCATGATACTACATGAGGAAATTAAGACTTAGAAAAGTTATGTCCTTCAAAAGAGGACACTGGCAGATTTTACTAAGTATAGTTGTAACAAGAGCCCCCTTTCAAGGAGTTTTCACCAATTTTGCTGTTATCTCATTAAAAGAAAACCTAATTCCTGTGCTTGAATCCATGTTTAACTAACAGAATTTGGCAGATGTGATGCAGAGGTTAACAAAGTTAGGTCAGGAAAGAAGGTCTACAACCACAGGAACGCTGAGCTATGACTCTGATATGATGCAATGCTGCCAATTCATGTGCCTGAGGCTGACATGCTCTTTGAAAGCCCAACTAGCTAGCCTAAGGAATGTGTAGATAGATAAAGCTTGAACTTGTAACAGGAGAAGGAGGGGGACAGAGTGGGGGAAGAAGAGGAGAAGGAGGTGAAAGAGAGAGGAGAAAGAAGAGAGAGGAAAGGGGATGGTGATGGACAAAGAGGACGTGGAAGAGGAAAGGAGGAGGAGAAGCAAAACAGTGAGTGACTAAACTCTAACAACCTCTACCTTTTCAGCTCTATTTGTAACCAAGAAAGACCTCGAACCAATAATGCCCAGACCAGTCTACTTCAAATTCCTCATTCTTAGAAACTGTTCGATTAAAAAATAATTGCAGCTTTCAGCCACCACATTTCAGGGCAATTTATTAGACAGCAGCACTAACAGAAATCAGAATTTGACCTCCAGAGCTGCTCTCTGAACATGACTTCATATTTGGGTATAACTTTGTTATATGAATGCTTACAAAAAAAATCTCTTTTAAATCAGTCTTTTGATAAAACAGAAATGCTTTTGCAGTAAGTTGTTTCTTTTATGGTTGAAATTTAAATAAAGGAAGCAAAAATTATTTAATGAGCTCATAGGCACATCAGCTGGCACAATTGTAAAAGCTGACTGTCCAGTGATTGGGTAGATAAATGGTGCATCCCTGGAGTAACAGCTTCTAACCACGTTAAAATGATATAGCTGTTTAGAGAGAAAGGAAACAGTAATTTTTTAAATGAGGCAATAATTTCTGATGAGGCAGATGAGATCAGAGAAGTTACTTTGAATACAGAAAGCTTTGAGTTTAGCAACATTACCTTTGCTTAATTTAAGCAACTTGTTGAATTGATCACCAGCACAAACCAGTAAGCTTAGTTCATACAAAATGAAGGCTTACCTTTTAAAACAATAACATCTTGAATCTTGGAATTGTAAATTTTAGCATGAGAATAAATTTAATAAAACTTACTAAGTAAAACCAAACATAGTAACATATGCCTTTAATCCCAGCACATATGAGGCAAAAGCTGGTGAATCTCTGTGAAATCAGAGCCAGCCTGGTCTTCATGGTGAGTTCCAGGGCAGCTGGAGCTAAAGGGATACTCTGTCACAAACAAACAAACAAACAAACAAACAAAATTACTAAATAAGGGAATGATAATGATTTCTTAGTGTCTTGGTTTTTATATTTATGAAAAATAAATGTCTGAGTTTTCCATTTAGAAGTTACTTTGATTTTCCATAGATTGAACCAAGAGGCTTTACTATATCATGAAGGGATATTTCATAAATCAATACCTACATTTAAAATGTATCTCCTTTGCATGTCAGAGGATAGATCAATGTTATGTATAGAACAGATACTGTACGCACAGATGTGACATCTCTTCCTATTGTTCTCCTGTAATGGCTCAGGAATGAAGGAGCATATGAAAATCCACTTAAGGGATGGATTTGGGACAACTCATTTGACTTAAAGCTCCAAAGGCTCATGTGATTTTTAATATTGTTTGGGGGTGGATATTTCTCAACTGCTGTTTAAAGAGATTCATTCAGTCTTATTGATTCTATCTCCCCAGTATGTGAACTTCAAATGCAATTCTGAATGTGAAATTTTTAATGCAAATGTCTATTTCCAAAGTAATATATGTTGTAATTATAATTAGATATCATCATATTTATGCTACATTGTAATATATGATTATATTTATGTTGTTAATAGCAAACAAATATATAAAAAAAGAAAATTATATTTGCTTTTAAAAGTAAAATCATCTATCTTAATTTGTTTTCTGTGTGTGTGTCTTTGTGTGTGTGTGTGAGAGAGACAGACAGAGAGAGAGAGAGAGAGAGAGAGAGAGAGAGAGAGAGAACCAATGCCACAGAGTGCACGTGGAGATCAGAGGACTTTTCAGCAGTCTTTTTTCTCTCTTTCCACCTTGTTGTGCGACAGAGTCTCCCTTGTCATTTCTGCCAGGAGCTTCTGGCCAATTCTCCTGTCTTTCTCTCTCAGCCTCTCATCTTAAAGTTGAAGTCCTAGGCTGAGGGTGACAGATGGGAGCCAGAGCACCTGGCTTTTTACATGGTTACAGGAGTCAAACTCAAGTCTTCAGAGTTGCACAGCAAGAGCTTTTGCTCACTGAACCTTCTCAACATTTCTATTTTTACTTTCTTATCATATACATATATAATATATATGCATATATTATATATATATAGTAGTTACCACTTGTGCATGTGACTCTTTTCGTGGTTAAAACTTGATAATAGTTCAGTAAGCTCATGTATTATACAAACTTGAAACCTTCCACCATATCAGTCAACGGAGCAATTTTTGGTGTAGTCACTTGATGAGAAGTATTTATAAACTGCATAGAGAGTTTGAATTAAAGGAACTTTATTTTGGGAGATCACCTTACTCTAAATAGAACAAAATTATTATTTTTTTAGGGTTTTTTGAGACAGGGTCTTCCGGTAGCCCCAACTGACCTTGAACTTGCTAGGTTGACTAGACCAGTCTCAGTCCCCCAGATATTCACCTGCCTTTGCATCCCGAATACTGGGGTTAAAGACATGTGCCACCATGCCTGGCCAAAATTATTTTTATATAGATTAAATTTTATATGTAATTATCATGGTTATAGACCACATTTATGTCTTACACTATGAAGGCATCAATTTTGCTTTATAATTCATTTTATTTTTAAAACAAGGATGATTATTATACTCATTTTACAGATGAAGGAAAAGGAAACTAAAGAGGAGATAGAGATTAAAGAAAGAAAGAAACTGACATGCAGATTCAGTCCATATCCCCCGTTCTTGGCTATGCCACTGCAGTTAGTATGCAGCTGTTAATTTCAAGGGAAAATTTCAAGTTAATAAAACACTAAATATTTTAAATATTTTATGGGTGGGTCAGGGCAAGGTCAGTCTGGGATGACAGGCATGTGTCCGTTCAGTTTCATGCAGGCTTGAAAGTTGAATTCAAGGCTTTTACACTACAAAAGCTATATCCTTAGCCCTAAACCCTCAAATATGGTAAAACATTTAATATATGATGATTACTTTTATGTTTTTATTACATTTATTTGTGTGTACACATGTGGCCACCTATATGTGCATTCCCAGTAATCAGAAGAGAGCTTTTGGAATGAGTTCTTTCATTCTACCATGTGTGTCCTGCAGGTCAAACTCAGATTGTCAGGTTTGGTGTCAAGAACCATTATTCACTGAGCCATGTCCTTTGCCCCCATGTATCTTAATTATTACAAACGATGACTGGTTATTTATTTGGATGATCTAGTGCCACTCTTGGGAGCTATAACATGTTTAAGTAAGCAGAATTTATTAAGCTTCAAAAAATAATTAGGAATATAGGCTACACTATGTGGTTTCACTATCATGTAATGATTTTTATTTCAGTGTTCTAATATCACTTATTTAGAGTAGCATAGTTCAAGGTAAATTTTTTCTGAAAACATGTATCATACATTTCTCTCAGTTTCCTTTATTGGGTAAATGTCTAAATAGAACAAATTTATTATTTTTTAGACTTTTTTTGAGACAGGGTCTTTCAGTAGCCTTTTAAAATGGTCTTCTAGAAGAGCTTTCAAAGAAAATAACATTCATATTTTAAACCAGAGAGTGGCCTTGGATTTAGGTTAGATTTCAAAGTAATTTTCAAAGATCTTATCACATTTTTCACTCACAATTTTTTACTGAAAGATTGTCACATTCTTTCAAATGAGTAAGGCTCAGGAGTATGAAGTAAATCACACAGTATCGCAGAAACTGCAGGTATGCAGAGCCTGGAGTTCGATCCCCTGTTGCCTAATTGCTGTTTTTCATTTCTCCTTTCTTTATCTCCATCACCAATAATAAATGGACTAAGAAAACACTCAGTTGAGCCTCAAGAGACTCTTGAAGGTCAAGATAATTTTTGGTTTGAGGTCCCCTTTATTCCCTAGTGACAGAAACAGAGAATCACACTGTTTTTTTAAATGGAACCACAGATACATCATTTTAACAATAATCTTAGAATTAAAACCATGGATTGAAATAATTTCAATGGTATTATTATAAATCTTCAGAATAGATATGCTTTTGGTGTGATTCATATATAATTCTGTTGTCTCAACAACAGGATTATAAGGATCTGAGACACTGGGGCATGTATGCATTTTCAAGTGATGTGAATGGATGCTCTTGGTCACTTTAGCCTAAAAAGACTTCCACTAAGTGTGGCACCTAAAGAGGAAAATATGTGGATTTCCTGAATACAGTAATTGCAAGGGGAACTTATAGTATAACTCCATAAAACACATTGATTTAAAGTTCTTGATGTTTTACAATGAGTATTTGCCCTTTGGGGTAACTTTCACGTAGCAACCACAAAGTCTTTTAGAAACAAAGCAAAAGTATACATGCTAATCAGGTCAGACATATTTGTTTGGAGAAAGATATGGATTAAGTTGAGACAATTTTATTTTATCTCCTTGTTCTGTTGCATCCACCTCTGCTCCATATATTTGTCAAGTCTCTAAAAGCAGTACATTCACTAAAACTGCATAACCACAAACTAAATGAAGCACACGATTTAAAAAGAAGCCTCTTTAAAGAAAATGATCTAATAAGAAGAATCCAAATCCACAAATTTTGTTTAAAGATAGAAATTAATGGCTGTTTCACGTGGATTTTTCAGGCCGTTGCATAATTTGGGTTCTATTGTGCTTTTTGTCCCAGAGCAGAAACATAACACTGCTCTGCAAACATCATAGTTAATTCCTGAAGAGACTTCAGCATGCCATTACAAATGGATTGATAGCTTTGAAGATATCGTTGAACTTTTGTCATGACTAACCTG
Organism: Nannospalax galili; assembly: GCF_000622305.1. Taxonomy (NCBI): domain Eukaryota; kingdom Metazoa; phylum Chordata; class Mammalia; order Rodentia; family Spalacidae; genus Nannospalax; species Nannospalax galili. The sequence goes on along the minus strand of NW_008335436.1, from coordinate 3,283,600 downwards.
GAAGACTTGCTATATGTCAGAGGATTTTGTCATTCATCTTGCATTTGAAAGACCAAATTTATTTGCAACCTTGAATGACATTGGACACATGAAACAGCTTGAAATCTATCATGCTCTGAGTCTCATAAAACTGCAATTTAAAATCCTATGTATTGACCTGGTTTGCAGAACCGTCTTCAAAGCCAATGACTTTCAGAATTTTTACTCATGAACCATGATTTTTCCTGTTGATAACAATAGCTTTGTATTTTCATGCAACTTTTTCTGACTACATGAGATTACCCAACATACCATACATTCTTCTTTTTAGAAAATAATGCCATCAGAAATGCATGTACATGTGCTATTAATGTCAACAGATAACTGAGATAGTAGTCAACAGATAAAGGGCATGGACTTTGTACTTTCTTTGGAGTATTCAGCTAAGAGTTGAAAGTGTTAGATTATGGTCAAGGATGGCAGAATTGCATGAAAATAGTATCCAAAGGAAAGCAAGATTGTTTTGAACTTTTTATGTTGAAGAACATACAATATATTATAGTTGTGAATGAAACTGTACTTTCATCCTTATTAAAACTGAATTCATGCTCAATTTAAATTAAATAGAAAGCATTTGAGCACCTTCTATTATCCAGGTTTGAACATTCAAGTATATAGCAATAAAGACTAATGTCTTGTTTGTAATAGTAATTGCTATTTACTTATACAACCTATTCTATACTACAAAATACACTAAATGTTTAAAGCATATCATATAATCTAATTTTCATGATAGCCTTATAAAGTGCTCTATTTTCATTACTACACAAATTAATACTGTTAAGTATTAAGTATATAGACTTAAAAGCAAATCTTTCACAAAATAGTGTACTCTTATGCTTGTTGGTGGATAATAGAGAAGACTCAACTGAGCTAGAAGCAGCATTCTATTTGGAACTGTGTCTAACCAGGAGGTGGTGGTCTGTTTATTAATTTATTTGTCCTTAAAGTGTTTCAATTTGTTTCTGATAGAAATTTCTTGAGTAGAAAATGTGGTATCATTTTGTTTTATCAAATCTTCAGTTAAGTGTAGGTTCTGTTTTCTGGAGAATACCTGGTCACTTGCATAACTTCCACTAAGGAAAATTCTATAATGCTTGCATTGTCATTTAAATGTGGCAGTCAAGAGCGATGAGCACCTTTATTTTTAAAAATGAGAGCTTTCAAAAAGCTTAATAATAAAGTTATCCTCTTAGGAAACACACATATAAGCACAAAACACACACAGACACAGACACACAGACATACAGACACACAGACACACAGACACACACACACACACACACACACAACCATTGAAAGAAAAGAACAGAGTGCAAATAAGCAAACTAAAAACACAAGGAAATAGTAATATGGATTATTGAACATAGAAACAAATTGTCAAAACCATTGCCAATCTAACTAAAAATGATTAATTAAAAGACTTAAATAAAGCTACTATGGAAAAGTGGAAAACACATAAAAAGCCACAGAAACTTATAGAATCATTACTCAATATGTTAACAAGTTATATGCAAATAAAGATCTAGAAGAAATGGACAGTTTTCTAGAAATACATGGAACAAAAATTTGAACAAGAGCTATAAAATTTTTATAAAACATTATGAATAAGTGATAGTAGATTGAAAATTTTTAAAACACTCAGAAATGAAAAGCTTAGGAATGTATAAATGTACAACTTATTCTTCTAGACTTTTAATAATGACCAAACAAAAATGATCCTTCAATCTATTCCATAAAATAAAATGAAAGGAACACTTAAAATTTCATTCTTCACTTCCCCTTTGGGCCTTTGTTTAATTGGGTGAGATACACATACAACTACTGGCCAAGTTTTAGAGAGTAAGGGATTGTAGAGTGCACGATGGGACTCCTATACGGAACCTCACCCACCCATGGCTCAGAGACCATTGCAGAAGAGGAGGTAGAAAGATTGTACGACCCAGGTATGGTTCATGAACACAGGGAGATGGAGGCTTCCTAGACGCCAGAGGATGCACTTACACTGAAGGACAGTTGGGTACAAACACTGAATGAATAGGACTCAGCATGTATGCCAGAGTGCATAGGGTTTGGTGGGGGGATGGGGGAGGCATGGATTGGGGAGGGGGTCTGGATTTGAGTGGAGAATGTATGAAAGCTTAAAAGCCATATATATGTGTATATATATATATATAGCTTTTTAATATTTTCATTGTACAAAGTCAATATTGCAATGTTAATAGAAACCTGCTAAGGACAAGGGGGAAGAGGGAGGGAAGGAGGGAAAAAAGGGCAGGAGGGACAGAGGGAGAGGAGAGAGAAAGGGAAAAAAACACGAATATGAATTTGGAACAGTTGAGCATTTGATACTCAATAAACAGTATGTAAGGAATTTTAAAAGCTAAGTTAAAAGGACAGATGACCCAGTTAATAGATGAGCAAATGATCTGAATAGCCACTTCTGGAAAGAAGAAATATGTAGTCAATAAAATATTAAGGAATAAGAAAAGCTTGACATGTTTAAGTTCCAGGGAGATGAAAATCAAAATTGCTTTGAGACTGCATTTCAGCCCAATTAGAATGTTTTCATAAAAACTTGTAGCTAGGATGTGAGGGAAATAAAAACTTTATATGTTATTAGTGAGAATATAAATTAATCTGGTTACTATGAGCATCAGTATGAAGTTCAACAGAAGCTAAAAATAGAATAACATATGTAACTCCACCACTTCTGGGCATAATAGAAATACATATACATACACGGTCAATGTGGCACTGTTCACAGTTGCCACACCACAATATCTGTCTACTTGTCTATCAATAGATGCACAATAGAGTATTGTTCAACCATAAGGAGTAATGAAATCATGTGGCTTTCAGCAAAAGGAATAGAACTAGAGGCCATCATTTTAAGTGAAGGAAGTCATATATGAAACGTTAAGTAGGAGATGTCTTCCCTCCTATATGGAAGCTAGAGGGGACAGCACTTAGACCAGAGGAGATTGGAAAGAAGGAAGAGCAACAGGTGGGAAGGTACGTCAAACAGCCTCCCCCACCACACACAGTGACACACACACACAAACTACTGAGTATACTACATAATCACAATTCAAGTTAGTACAGTTTTTGTATTAAATATGACATAATTATATACCGTGACAAAGAATGTGTAAAATGGAAAGGATTAGAACCCTTTAGGTATAATTGTAAAGACATTTTGTAAGTTCATTTGCTGTTTTAATTCTGTCAAATCATATTTACTACAAAGAAGTTGGGAAAAGGAAAATGCATAACCACAAAACAAAAACCATTCATTCATAATCATTTCATTCAAATTAATCACTGACACATATGACTCAATCATATTGTATTCTTCTAGAACATTTATTGATAGAGCTATAGATACATATACAATCATATAGAAACATACATACACTCTTATTTATTTACTTTTTTTAAACATTTACAAAAACTTTATTGAGAATTAGATACCTTCAAATAAGATGTTTTGATCAAATCCATGCCCACTGCCTCCCTTCCAACACCTCCCATATCTACCCATCACTTTTTTCTTTTCCTTTTTTTATTCTTTCATTTATTTATTTTTATGGACCATTTTGGTTACCCTAACATTCCCCCCTCTGAAGAGGTAACCCTAAAATCTTTTAAGGATTAGACACAAGCTCCCAAATACTTTTGACATTTTTGGTCTTTGGAAGAGAGTATGTTCCTAACAGTCCCAAGGACATTTTGACTTTTAGCCAGGAAACTGGCTACTTTTCTTTGAGGTCTTTTACCCTAACTGCCTAGCCAGTTCCTACCTCCTATTCTTATAATGCCATCCTCTGAAGGGGTTACCCAAATTGCCAATAGGGGCACAGACCACTCTGGCTTCTTCCATGCTGAATAGGGACACAGGGTGAGGTAACTGGAGCACCCCTTCAGTAAGTCTATCTAAAAGAATCCTAAATTGCATAACTCTTATCTGTAGGAAGAAAAGAAAGTCATTCACTGCTGAATAGGAGATGTGAAGGAGAAGTAAAGGCAAGAGTAATTAGCATTACAAAATTAGCATTACAAGTTCTAGACAGGGAACTAGAAAAAAGTCAGAACAGGGCAATTTTCAAATGTTCATATGAGAATCCATTGGAGTTTCTTGACAATGGCTTCCAAAAGCATCCCTCTATTGGGTTCTTCCTCATTTTTCTTTTGTCTTCCAAGGCCGAGTGATGGATTCATAATTTGCTTTCAGGTATTTTGATAGCTGTTGGAGTAGTTAGAATCAGTGTGAGTTCCCTCTTAAAGGCTTCTAGATAGGGGGAGAAAACAAATTTATCCATCTTTTTAGAACAATAGCAGGTTGTCTCCCTTAGCTACAGGTGGGCACTACAGTGTTGCAGACCAAGATTTGAAGTCTTGCATCTGAGCAGCACTTTCTTGTTAGGAACAAAATCATCAATGAGAAATAATTGTCTAAATATCTTTTTATATAGACTTAAGCCTAATATTTGGGAAGTGTAATCCCCTGAACTCTTAAAGAAGTATACTGATGACTTTCCTTTCCCTTTGGGTGTTTAAGACTATACAGTTGACCCAAATAAATCAATTTATTTTTACACTTAAGGTCATTTGAGGATCTGTTCATCAGGGGTCACATGGGTTTGGGAGGAGCTCCTGGCTCCTTTCTTTTACCAGTTCCATCTATGTGAAGGTAAGTCAAAGGTCCTGCTCAACCATGTCTGGCTTTACTTGGAAGCATGAATGAGATGTTTCCTCTAAGTTGACCCTCTTTGTAGACTGGACACTGACTCAAGTCCATCTTGTGGGATCTCCATGGTCTCGCTGAACAAGGGGACAGGTGACTCACCAAATTTACAGGTCATTTTGAGAGATGTTCCATAGTCCTCTGGAACTTGGTAGACTTTGGAGGGCAAGAGGCAAAAACTGTCCTTTAAGATCCTCTGACCACATTAGTATAGGCCTTAAAGTATGGCTATTAAACATCCAATAAGGTTAGTTCTACCAGTCTGATACTTTTTTTTCTGTTTTTATAAATTATAGTGTACTATGTAGATAAGGCTTAGATAAAGAACCAAATATTCTCAGATAAGCATTGACTAGATATTTTGTTCCTTAAACTAGCTGACTAAACTATAGCCATAGAAATTTTAAGATTATGTATATATTATTTTTGTCTCATCCTTTATATATCATAACAAACCTAAACAGAACTTCATTGCTTGCTTAGGCTTTCTCATTTTTTTTCTGTCTCTTTTGGAAAATATCTCAATTTCCATATCCTTTTAACATCTTTACATTCTCATTTTCTTTTCTTTTTTTAAAAAATAATTTTGACATTTATTTTACTTGTATGAGTGTTTTTCCTGTGTGTATGTGAGTGCACCCTTCTTGTGCAGTGCCTGTGGAGGCAATAAGAGGGTGTCGGATCCCCTAAAATTGCAGTTGCAGGTAGTCGTTAGCCACCATGTGGGTGTTGGAAACTAACCTGGGTCCTCTGTATGAGCTGGCAGTGCTCTAAACTGGCCCTCTCTCCAGTTCCAATATGCAAACAGTCTTTAAATGAAGAAATGTTTTCAGAGGAGAGGTAGATAAGTATTCTTCATAAAGTGACTTTTGATTGAATTGCCATCCTTGGGTTGGTGGTATAAAAATTCTATTATTTGTTGAGATAATTTCTATTTTTCTCTTCTGTAATTAAAAAGTATAATCCATTCTGTAATTTAGAAACATGAATATCATGGTTCTGTCCTCAGGAAGTATTCTTCAAAGTATAATTCCTTGGGAGAAGCAACAACCTTTTACTTAACATGTTCCAGTGATGTTTTATTCGTTTCTTTGTGTTTGAATTTTGCTCACTCTGAGTAGATTTTAAACTTGATTTGAGGTTTGGGGGTAGCTCACTGGTGGAGAGTACTTTCCTAACAACCATAAGACTCTGGATTCAAACTCAATATCAAAGGCATAGTGAATAATATTTTTAATTATGATCTTTCTGAAGGCAAAGAATAAAATTTGGTTTTACATTTATTGATAGTGTGCATAATTATAAGGATTAAAAGTAAATAAGCACATACTGAAAGGGACCATTACACATAATATTTGTATTTTCGATTTAAAACTGGTTATGTTTTTCTGTAGTGTTCTGTCATTATCTTACAGAGACAGACTTTTTCTTACTTCTTATGATTAAAAGGCCTTGAAGAGACATCCCTGTAATCAGTTGTGACAGTTTAATGGAAGAGAATTTAGTAACAATAATAATCACATTTTTCAAAGAAAGTTAAGCTGAGAGCTATGCAATGTGTAAAGTAGTTTAAAGATTTTTTTTTCCACCTGTGGAATTACATATGAGATGTGAATGCTTTCTTCCTTGGGGTCCTACGTCCCTCTCCAAGTTTCCCCCAGGCAGCCCTTGGAATCCTCCAGAAAACAGTGCAAAGGCTTTCAGACCAGAAGGGAGAAGTAGAAGGAGTCAAACCCAAAGAAGTGGCTCAGAGAGAGGGGATGGGGTGTGGGGAGGTCGAGAATATGTGCTTGATATCTAAGTATAGCTTCCAAAGCCTTGTTCAGGAGTATGAAAACCAAATATTACTTCCATTTTCAATGCATTCTTTGAGAATTTTATATAATATAATTTTTATCAAGAAAATTTTTTAGTAAATTTTTGTGACTTTCATGATCTTATATACTATATTTTGATATTTAGAGTCCCCTCACCTAGCTGTGCCCCCTTCTACCTTCCACAAAATTTCTTGTACTCTAATGTGTGTGTGTGTATGTGTGTGTGTGTGTGTGTGTGTGTGTGTGTGTGTGTGTGTGTCTGTGTATCTGCCTTCTAGTCGTATTCATTCCCCTTCCTCCATCTCCTCCAGCCCTCCCAGGTCCAACCTCTTTTCTGTATCCACTCAACTTTGTTGTTTTCTCTTTTTGTCTCTAAAAATCCTCAAGTCCATTTTGCACTGCCCATGTACTCCTGGGTGTGTGACCATCCACTGGAGCATGGGTGACCTACTAAAGGCCACACTCTTAGAAAAACTCTTTTTTTAGCCAGCGTGGCCCAGTCAATTGCCAGTAGCTCCTCAACCACAAGTGGGACTGTGTGCTCACCTCCCTGCTCCATGCTGAGGTTTTGTCCAGCTTGTGCAGGTCTTGAGCATACTGTCACTACTGTCTGTGAGTTCAGATGCCAAACTGCTCTGTTGTGTCTGGAAAATGATGTTTCCTTGTACTAGTGGAAAATGCTGTTCCATCTACTACCTATGGCTCTTAAGAGCTGTCCACTGTCTCCTCAGAAACTTCCAGGGTTTGTTGTTGGTGGTGGTTTTATTGAGCTTTTGTACATTTCATATAACAGTTCTTAATCAAATTTAGACCCCTTCCCCAATCCATACCTACCCACAACCCCCCCGCCTAACCCCACTGAACCTCATGTATTCTGCCATACAAGTTAAGTCCTATCTTGTCAAGCATTTGTACCCAGACATCCTTTGGTGTAAATTTATTCACTGGAGTCTAGTCAGCCTATCTACAGAGTATAAAGTTTACTTTCTCCCAGTAGTATTCATTCTTCAACAGTTCTCAGCCTAGGGCCGGCCCACTGCCCATTTCCCTCGCTCTACTCTGGGCCCTTGTCTGATTCAGTTGTCATGAGTCTTGTGCATGACATCACTGTTGCCCTCCATTGCCACGAGCTCACATGTGCAGCTTTCCAGTGGCCTGAAAACCTCTGTTTCCCTGTGTTCATGTATCAACCCTGGCTCTTACAATCTTTCCACTCCCTCTTCTGCAATGTTCTCTGAGTCCTGTATGGGTGAGGTTTAATATAGGATCCTTTCTGTTTTTAAAATCCTATCTTTTTAGCCAATGTGACTCAGTCAAATTGTTACTGCCTGATTTTCCCTAAGCATATATGAACTAATTTTTCAGTAAGATGTCCCAACAATAGGTCTTAACTTTTACTACTAATCATTAGTTAAGAAATTGCTGAAATTTTTGGAAAGTTTTTGAAAAGCCACTGTTGGAGACTTTAGTGAAGTTTTATGTTTAATTTATATAATTATTCCCATATTTATGGATGTTTTAGTTGCTGCCAAAGTTTTATCTTATTGTACATATATGTGTTCTATATGTGTCTACTCATACAACATATATACACACAGCTTTGCACATGCATGTGCGTGATATATGTACATGTGTGTTCATACCTGTGCAGATGCACATGTGCTTATGGGTACACATGTGGATGTCCAAGGCTGATGTCAAGAGCCCCCTCTGTTTCACTCTTCACCTTATTCTTTAAGGCAAGCTCTCGCAAATCTACTCAGAGCTCAAGGATATGGCTAGTCTAGCTAGTAAGCTGACTCCAGCAATGTCCTGTCTCTGCTCTCTAAATTCTAGAAGCAGGCTGTCATATTTAAGAATTTACATGTGTGTTGTGCTATGAACTCTGGTCCTCATGCTTGGATGGTGAACTCTTTAACCACAGAACATCTCCCCACATACATACATTTATGAGACTGATTGCATACTGTACTAAGGGGTTACCTCATATACACATAGATTTAATATACATATATGTAACTTTCATATCTTTTTAAAAAACATTTTAATAAGCACAATTTCATATGATCTCATAATTCTTTTAAGAGGTCTTTATAATATGTATGAGAAATTATCTGATGCAACTTAATTCCTTTGTCATATATTTTCAGAACTCACTTTGTAGACCAGGCTGGTGTTAGTCTCATAGAGATTGATTTGCCTGCCTCTGCCACCCCTATGCTGAGATTCAAGTTGTGTGAGCTTAAATGAATTCTTAAGAGTCTTCATGCATATCCCAATATAAATCCTCTATTTTAGCAAAATAACCTTAGGAAATTGTATGCAAATAAAAGGGTATTCTAATAGAAAAAGTATGTGAAATTCACGGTTTCATTGAGCTGGAAAAGTGAAGGAGTTCAAAACTAACATGTTAGTCAACACTGAGTTGCGATACTGGAGGGAACATAGACTATCAATGTCCAGAAGAGATTAAAAGCCACAGCAGTAATCAGGTCAGAGAAAGAATATTGTGAAGAATTATTAGTTATAGGTTGGCTATAAGGTACTGGAAGGGACAAAGGAACACTGAGTGTTATGGAAAAGGAAGATAGAGAGAAAAGCCATCGTGCCTAGCACTGTAGGAGAGAGGATTAGGAGAAGAACAAATGTGCACACATCTTTCTAGTCCCAAACACAGTGGCACTCAGATCTTCTTAGGAGTGCTGTAGCTATGGTCTGCTGGCTGGAGGACAGGTTTCTGAGATGGTGCTGACCACAACTAGCAGGCAGGAGCCTGGATATTGTTGTGGAAAAGAATCACTTGCAGCTGGTGGCTGGAATGATAGGCATACTTGCGGAAGGCTCCACTTGCGGAAGGTTGTGCTCTGTTGAATTCCTGTTCCTCGGCAGCAGGGCATCTGTTCTCTATGAAGAAGCTTCTTGCTGACAAGGAGCAAGCCTGAGGGCAGCTCCAATAGCACGAACCAGAAAACAAGCTGCATTGGCTCCAAAGAGGTCTTCCTCAATCAGCATTCCCCTAGCGCACTCCACTCAAAGGACTCATTTTGCTAGCTTGCAAGGGAACTTGCTTATAGGGTCCATCTCACCATCATAGAACTAAAACAAATAGTGGATTTATACAAAGAACAAAACTGATTTCAGGATGGAAATTTTCACTTGAAAAATATTTAAAAACTAATCAAAATTTAAATTGGATGATTAGAGAAATAGATGATTAATGGCACAGTTCAGCAGCCTCTTACAGGATTGATAACTAGACTCCAGGGGATGAACTTGCACCTAAGGACATCTGGCTACAAATGCTTGACCAGATAGGGCTTAACATATGTGACAGAATACATGAAATCTGTTGGAGGAGACTACATGGGGGCATGGATCGAGGAGGGGGTGTCTAAATTTGATTAAGATTTATTGTAGGCAATACACAAAACTCAGTGAAATTATGCATTAAAATGGGATATCTTAGTAGTGTATAAACTATTTCACAATGGTTTATCAATATTGACTCCGTAATTATAACCAATGCACCAGAAAAAGATAAGAGATTTATAATAGTGTAATGTGGGGTATATAGAGTACAGGAGAGTCTGTCTTGTTTTGCAATTTTCCTATAATTATAAGTCCTTTAAAATAAATATTTTCAGTGCAATACATATTTCTTAACAAGCAAAGGTGGAAAAATATTACCTAAATGCACATATGAAATAAAAATTATCATCAGTTTTCAGGAAAAACAAACTGTTCTACAAAAATAAACTCTTCTACAAATAAACTTTTCTACAAACTTTTTATCTACATGAAAGAAGAAATATGAACAAGAAAAGGCAAATATGTGGATATATCTAAGTTGATATTAATTAAATGAAATAATATTATGAATTTTATAGAGTTTAAATATCTGAAACTATAATACAAGATAACAATGATATAAAATTTTCAAGCCCAACAGAATACAAGTGACTCTACTGTAGTGTCTGGAAGTGGTTAAATAAATACTATTTTATACTAGAATTTAATAATCTAGTTGCAATATGTAGGGCAACCACTAAAAAATAATAAAGTAACATATAGCTGACAGTTAAAAATGGAAAAGAGAAAATTAAAATAAAGGAAAGTAATGATGGAGAGAAAACATAACATAACATATATAAAAACTGTATCGTGAAATGGTATATTTGGTTGTCATGTCAGTGTTGTAATACCAAATAAAAAGAGAAAGATGACTAGATTATGTTAACGTATGTGTAAGGAGAACCAGAACATGTTAAAATAGTATATAATTTCTCAAATGTGTGAATAATAATGGATAAAAGTAAATCTTAGAAAACGAAATTTCATGAAAAAGGTAACCAAAAGAAAATTGATACTGCTGTACAAATGTCGCAAAAGTCAAAATTAATGAAGAAAGCTAATTCTAAAAAGACACATTTTTTTTTACAAAAGGTCAAATCTGCAAGGAAGATATGGTTATTCTAATAATGCTTCAGATTGTATGAAAGTAGGACAAACATTAAATCTGATTAAGACATTTTACAATATTTCTCTCATTTTCTTTAGAAATAGAATGTGAGAAAATCCTTAAAGATGAAAGTGTTAAATGAATAAAAAACTTGAACCAATTAAATATATGTCTTTATACATATTTTAAATGTATAGATAATAGTTTTAACTCATATTAAGCATGTGTTAGAATATAAAGTAAAACTTTTACAAATTTTGAAGAATTGAATTTTCGTAGAATATATACTTTCTCCATCATGGAAGTGATTTAGGATTTCACGATAAGAAGATATTAGAAGGTTTTCAAATGCTCTGAAGACCCAAAAATAAACTTTAAAATAACTCTGAAGAAGAAATGTTCATGGACATTAGGAATAGTTTTTGTTATAGATAATTAAAATATAACATATCAAAAATGTGGTACAATATTTTAGTTATGAATGGATAATGTAAATATGGGACATTTGCACAGTGGAGTTCTAGGCAGTAAAGAAAGATTAAATCATGAAACTTGCAGGTAAATGGATGGAACTAGAAACTGTTATACTAAGTAAAGTAACACATACTCAGAAAAATAAACAGTGTATGTTTTCATTCATGGATGTTAGCACCAAATCCTTGTACGTAAGCATATATCCTGATGCAACTACAGAAGTCAGAGAAATAGAAAGGAACTAGGCAGGTAAAGGGAAAGAAGAATCCCAGAGAAGGGGATAGTAGGAAGCAGATGTTACCAATGGGGAAATGGGGTTATTTATCTGTGAAGGAAGGAAGGAAGGATGTACATGGGGCCATGGGGGCAAAGGGAAAGAAGTAACTCAAGAGAAGGGGCATAATAGAAGACAGGTATTATCAAAGGAAAAATGAGTATACTTAAACTAGGGAGGGAGGAAGGAGGTTAGACAGGGAGAGAGGAGAGAGAGAAATCTTAGGTGGTGTTAAGAACCAGATGCAGATGCATTAGCTCAAAAACCTACTGAAAAATATGCGTACAATATCTGAACATGAGTGCATGTGTGTACCTTAAGTAAACATAACAAGAAACACAGTGCCAGACAGGAGAAATCACCCTTCAAGATGTTGGTCAGGGTAGTCCAGGAGATAACCAGAATAACACAGACTTTTGTCACAGTCTTTGATTACCTTCTAGAACTTGAAGGTAAGACCTACTGCTGAGACAGGACATAATTCAGACAAGGAGTTGGAGCTATGAAGTTTGGAATTGAATTGGAAGTCTCTTCCCTGAAAACAAGCACTCATAATTCTAGAGAATACTCTGTGAGCTGCTAAGGGAGAAAATCAGTCAATGGTCCAACTACAGCTTTGAAGCCTAATAAACGATTACAGCAGCGTAGTAGTGGCACTCTTATCTTGTAACCAACTGCTATCAAATTGGATTTAAAGTCTTCTCAATGAGAGAGAACTCATGTGTGGTATTGTAAACATAACCAAATACACATGACTGGAGAGGTCATAGATCCTAGATAAAACCCTTCCTCTGTCCTATTCCTAGAAAAATATTTCTTACTCTATGCTAAATGTGGATCCTTCTATTAATGGAAAGTGTACAGTCTACCACTCATCAAAGCTTCTTTTTGCAACAGATGGAGACTGTTACAGAGTTCCACAACTGGTCACATACAGAGAATATCTGTGAAATGCCCAACCCTAAGTGACACATACACAATGGACCTCTACAACTAAGGCTCACAGAACATAGCAGAACAGTTCGTAGAGAGAATACTAGTGCATCTCTCAACTCTCACCAATGAAGCTTCCTCATGCAACAGAGGGTCATGTACACAGAAGGCCACAGTTGGCCAAAATGTAGAGAATTACAGACTGTGGAGACCATGTCACTAGATAGGACTCTTTTATTTTATTTTTGTTTTATGTGTATGTGTGTATTGCCTGCATGTAGGTAAGTGCACCCGTGTCACGCAATGCCTGCAGAGGTCAAATGAGACTGTCAGATCCCCTGGGACTGGATTTACAGACAGTTGTTAGCTGCCATGTGGGTGCTGGGATTCAAACCCGAGTCTTCTGCAAAAAAAGCCAGTGTTCTTAACCGTTGAGATATCTCTACAGCCCCTGGGACTCTTAGATTAAACCTCACCCACTCATGGTTGAGGGATCATTACAGAGGAGGTGTCATAAAGATTGTAGGAGCCAGGGTTGGTGCATGATCATGAGGAGGCAGAGTCTACTAGGCCTCTGGGAACTTGCTCATATAAACTTGAAGCAATGGTGACAGCATGCACAAGACCCATGCAAAGTCAATCAGTCAAAATCCTAGCATAGAACTGGGAAAAGGGGCAAGAGGACCCAACCTTAAATACAAGTTTATTTCCTACACTATGATATGCATATTTAAGACCCATGCAGAGTCAATCAGTCAAAATCCTAGCATAAAACTGGGAAAAGGGGCAAGAGGACCCAACCTTAAATACAAGTTTATTTCCTACACTATGATATGCATATTTAAGACCCATGCAGAGTCAATCAGTCAAAATCCTAGCATAAAACTGGGAAAAGGGGCAAGAGGACCCAACCTTAAATACAAGTTTATTTCCTACACTATGATATGCATATTTAAGACCCATGCAAAGTCAATCAGTCAAAATCCTAGCATAGAACTGGGAAAAGGGGCAAGAGGACCCAACCTTAAATACAAATTTATTTCCTACACTATGATATGCATATTAAAAACCAGCCTTTCAAGATCTGAAGGAAGGAGATCATTATTATCAATTTGTTTAACATTATACTTTGAGACCAATAAGTGAAATAACCAACATTTTAAGAATTGAACACATGGAAAACACTTGAGCAAATATTTCAACAAATGTCATCCAAATGGCCACTAACATGAAAATGTGCTTAACATAATTAATAATCAGGAAAATGCAAGTTAAGTCACAGCACTATGCTCTTATAAAATCTTCAGAGAAGCTGAAACAGAAAGCAGGACATCCCAAATCCTGGCAAGAACAAATGACATCGACATCTGGTCCCAGACACACAGCTGGTGGGAATATAAAGTAGAGTAATCTCTTTGGAAGACTGCTTGGCTATAACCAATAAAATAGAACAAGTCAGACCTTTTGACGCAACAATTCCAGTTTACCTATGGAATGGAAATGCATATGTTAAATCCACTGAAGACTGGCATGGAAATATTCCTGTCAGCACTCTTTACAATAGTAAAACCAAGAAAAATTCGAGTTATCTTTCATTTGTGTAATGGACAAACACATATTCTGATATATTCACATAATGCAATAATACACAGGAATAAAACTGAATAAACTACAAGTTTATGCGGCAGTATGAATGTGTCTTCAAAACAGAATGATTAATTAAAGAAGGTAGACACACACACACAAACAGTACACTGTATAATTCCCAGTCCCCTCTCAGAGAGATAGATGATAGAAGATAGATAGACAGATGATAGATAGATAGATAGATAGATAGATAGATAGATAGATAGATAGATGATAGATGATTGATACATAGATTAGATAAATAGAGAGATGATAGATAGATAGATAGATAGATAGATAGATAGATAGATAGATAGATGATAGATAGATTGCTTGATTGATTGATTGAATGATAGAAGATAGGTGATAGATAGAAGATAGATAGATGATACATAGATAATAGATAGATAGATAATAGATAGATGATAAATGGTTAGATAGGTAGGTGGATAGATGGGTGGATAAATGAATGGATAGATTGATGACGTAGATAGATAATAGAGAGATGATAAATAGATGATATATAGGTAGGTAGATGATAGATAGATAGATAGATAGATAGATAAATAATAGATAGATAGATAATAGATAGATAGATGATAGATAGATAGATGATAGGTAGATAGATAGATAGATAATAAATAGGTAGGTAGATAGATGGATGGGTGGATAGATGGGTGGATAGATGTTTGGATAGATTGAAGATATAGATAGATGATAGATATATAGATGATAGATAAATAGATAGATAGATAGATAGATAGATGATAGATGAAGATAAGTAGATAGATGATAGAGGATAGAGGATAATAGATAGATGATAGATGAAAAATTGTTAGGTAGGTGAATAGATGAGTGGATAGATGGATGGATAGATTGATAATATAGACAGATGATAGATAGATAGATGATAGATAGATGATTGATAGACAGATAGATAAAGGTGAGAGAGAGAGAGAGAGAGAACCAAAACAAGCTAGCCTGCTGTTTCAGGATGAAGACAGCTGTCACCTTCAGCTATACAGAGTGCTTTGTAGGTACTAGTCCCATTCTAACTTTAAATTTTAAATTTGTGCTGCTTTCTGAGGATGCAGTTCAGTGGCAGAGCATTGTTTAGCATGCACAAGTCCCCAGCTTACATACCCTACACCTCAAAGTAAGATTTCATTTGTAAATTTTGTTTCTTGAAACTTTAAATATATACTTAAGGGTTGGATACTCTTCTGTGTGTGTGACACACTTCACACTGCCTTGGGCAAAACAATGTGGAGCCCAAGTCAGCGATGTTCAGTCAAAGCACACAGTAGTTCACTGCCTGTTTTCTTCACAATCCTGCAATAGGAGTGCTTCCTGTTCTCCCAGTGGCTCAGGTGGAACACACAATTCTTCTTTCCTATGCTTCTACTTGGCATTTCCTGTTCCTCCCTGATCACCCTTCTCTCCTACCTTCCCTTCTCTCTTCCCCCTTCCTTTCTATGCATACCCTGTTCCCTTACCCCTTGATTTCTACACCTGAACTCTCTTCCAGCAACATTCATCTTGTGGAACAGGACTGCATCAAGAAAGCTCTTCAATGTAAGTCACTTTGTAGGTCACAATCAAACCCCGCAATAGCCTGGTCTACTTACAGATATCATTTGGATTGGAGGAATGCATAAAATTGAGTTCTCTCAGTACACATGATTTATAGCTACAAGTTTAAAAATGTGCACAATGAAACATAGCTCTGTTCAATCCTCAACCCCAGGTGGATTTAAGCTCTGGAAACTACAGAAATGCTTTTTTCCCATTGTCTAGAAAATTGCCAGATACCTAGTATCAGATATTCAGTTATTATTTATTGAAGGATCCAAAAATAACATATTTAGGAGATAAATTGGTGAGTAAATGTCTAGATATTAGGCACTACTCTTCTCTGTCTCTGTTCTCAATTTCATCCTGAAATGGTGACTACTGTGAAATTTCTGGATCTACCCTATAAACCTCCAAAAATCCACAAGACTTAAATCTCTTCACTTCATTGTTCAAAAGTAATACCTCAGCTATCAAAGACTTGGGCCTGACTATTTCTATGCCTCAAGCTTAGATTTCATGAGTCTAATTGAAATGAGATGTTGGGACTGGGGAGGTGACACAGTGCATGAAATACTTGTTGCACAAACTTGAGCACCTGAGCTCAAATGCCTAAGATGCATGTAAAGCTGACGTAGTAGAGTACATCTTCAACCCCTATGCTCTACAATGAGATGGGAGAACCTGTGTTTCTCATGGGCCAGCTAACCTAGCACACAACAAAGAAGTCCTCGCTCAAATAAGGTGGAAAGTGAGGACCAGTACCTGAGATTGTCCTTAGACCCCCATATGCATGACATGGCATTTCATGCCCATGCTCACACACATACCTATACACATACACATGCATCATACACACATACACAAAACAAAAAAATAAAATGAAATGTGATGCTCTTCTATCTCTGTTAAATATGAAAGTCAGAGAATGATGCCAAGTGATGGATCAACTTCAGGAAAGCTGATGAGGTTTCTTTCCATTTCCAAAGACTGACTCTATTTAACCATCACTGCAGATAGAAATGAATATTCTGTTGACAATGGTGGCTGTCAAGACAGTGCAGTAATACAATCAGCAGCTATTACTGCAGATGTCAAGCTGGCCGGGAGCTGGAGGCAGGTGGCAGAGGAGGTGAAGGTACCAACTAAGACTGTCTGCTTATGATGAGGCGGCAGAGACTATGTATGTAATGCAGAGATGGGGGTTGCATTTCATCCAGAACCAGCTGAAGTGCTTCTGTTAAATATTGTCAAGAGCACATATCTTCTTCTCACGCTTAACTACAGTCTCTGCCCCTATTTGTATAAATTGGGCAAGCTATGTAATTGCTCCAGATTTCCATCATCTGTATGCTTTAGGGTGAGAGTAATTCCTGAAACCACTGGCGAAGTGCTTTGAGAGCTAAATAACATAGGACATTCAAAACTCTTAGCATTGTGAGTGGCACGGCAGAGGCTCAGTCAGGGGATACCTGTACACTGAGCTTTCATTCATGAGCACAGTTGCTGCCCACTTTTGGAATGTTTTGGAGGCCTGAGTGGACTTGCTGGTTTAAACTTGGAGATAGGTAGTCTAGATAGGGAATTTCATATCCTACACCCCACTGTTGTCTCCTGACATTTTTGTATTCATTCTACTAAAATGCTTGATCATATTACAAATTCAGGCATCATGTTTTTTGATTTTCTTTTTTAGGTGCATGATAAATAGAAAAGCACTTCTCTGCTGTCTGTTCATGATGAGACTCACATGAATAGACAGTGGGGGGAAAGTAGAATGGATAAAATACATTTCCAGTGAACATGCCCAGGGCTGTGGGTTTGCTGGAGATTGCTGGACTGAATCACAGCTCAGGTTCAAATGATCAGTCCTGTCCACCAAGGCTGGAACAGGTCCCAGTGTAAGGTTTCAGGTAGGTGGCAGGGATATTCAAGGACAACAGAATTGTGCTTTTTCTGAGACAGGCTTCACCCAGGGCAGGGACCTCCGGAAGGGTACAAATTCACAAAGGCAAGACTTTTGAATCTCCAAGGCTCTTTGTAATTCTTTCTTTTCATTGTGAGAATGTTTACATTTGGGTATGATTGGCAGTGGGAGTCCTGGATGGACTCAATATCAAAGAATAAAACCTGTGGTATTCAAATTAAAGAAGAGAAGATGACCACTGGTGACAACAAGACTATACAATAAGATACCACTTTCCTGGTCTGATATTCAGTGACCGGTGTGTTTTCCTTCTGCTGAGGATTATCACCATCATCAATTTTATTATTATAGGAACCTGTCAAGTTTATAGCCCAACAATTGACCATTGTGGAGTATAAAATTTTTATTATAATTCTTTTATAATAGCTATTAAGCAGGCAAGGGAGTATAGCCCACTCTTATCCATTTCTCTCATATTTTACTCTGGTTGTTATTGTAAACACTAAAATATTTAGAGAAGTGTTTTCTATTGCTTCCTTTGAATTTGTGAGAATCAAGAGTAAAATCACAAGGTAATGCAGAGTGGCTGCTTCCCAAGGGCTAGAACTAGGAATGGTAATATGGACGGAAGCACCTCGCCTGCAAAGACCACCTCTGGGATTCTCATTCATCTTAGTAGCTTTTTTTTTTTTTTTTTTTCGTTTCTTTAAGGGGCTATTTGGTAGAAATAGAAAGGTCATGGTGCAGCTTGCTCAATTATTGGACATACATTGCCAACTTGTTTGTATGCATATTATCAATGCAAAACACAACTATCACCTCAAAAGAGACAAGAGATAGTTTGATCTGGAGTCAGATATGAGTGACCATGGGCCTGACACAGCAATACAGATTTAAATTCCCAAAGACTCCATGTCTAACATGGTAACTCTTCTGTGAGGTTTTGTATAACAGAACAAAGAAAATTAAATCAAGATACTTCTTAAATGTAGTGGTAGATACCTCAGGTAGGTAAGTCACAAAAAGCAAGGAAATCTCTGCTATAGCCTTAGATGCTATCTAATGGCATTCTCAGACTTTTGATGGGTGGAGGTTCGAGGTCTGTTTGCATATTCCAGATTATTTACTTAATGATCACAAAGATATTAGGTCATATGCATGGATTGGGAATAGATGGCTATTAAGGGGAACTAAACATATCTCAGGATAATTTGGCTCTGGAATTGAAACATTCCAGTCTCCTCACATTACTTAAATTCTAATGAGTCAATCATTCTTGCAAAAGGTTCAATGTAAGGTACAGTTCATTCTAAGAAATTTTGTTCACAATCGTTAAGTAAAAAGTGATAGAAGCCATTTTGAAATACACTGCATTGTAATGTCACTACATATACTAATACTAATGAGTCACTGGCATTTACTCACTGGCTAGTAAGGAAAACATGTTAGGTGGTTTCAAAGTAGATGCTGTGGGATACTGTAGCCATAAAACTGAAGACATTTAAGAAGAAATTTTCTTTGCATAGATATAGGTATAGATAATATGTGTATATATATGTGTGTGCATATGTAATTTAACTTATTTAAATTGATTATAAAATACAAACATTATAGTGTATATTTATTGTTTTATTAGAATAAATCTGCAGTATACCTTTAAGTAAGACTGAACATTTGTAAAAGGCCTTGTTATACAACTTATCCTTTAACCTTTCTCTAACGACACAAAAACTTGTGGAGAAACCATCTTTTTAAAAATACTTTACTTAGCCAGGCATGGTGGCACATGCCTTCAGTCCCAGCACTTTGGAGGCAGAGGCAGGCAGATCTCTGTGAGTTCCAGGGCAGTTTGGTCGACATACCATATTCCAGGCCATCTGGAGCTCCAGGGAAACCCTGTCTCAAAGACACCAAACAACTTTATTTATTGTCACTGGGTGTGTATGAGTCTGTATGGTGTGTATGTGTGCGTGTGTGTGTGTGTGTGTGTGTGTCTGTGTCTGTGTCTGTGTCTGTGTGTGTGTAGGTCAGAGTACAACTTCCAGAGTCTCTTCTCTCCTTCCACCTTTACATAGTTGCCAAGAATGTAACTCAGGCCCTCAGACGTGCACAGCGCATGCCCTTACCCACTCAACCATCTCACATGCTCCTGTGGAAGAACCTTGTGGGGAACAGCACGTGATTGCATTGATGCTCCTTGTTCAGGAATAACATTGAACCTCAGCCGTGTTTTCTGATTCACAATGCAGTTGTTTAGATTTTTTCAAAGCTTAGAATAGAAGAGAAAATAAGAAGCCTATCTGTCACAGGGTACTGAGTTATTATATAGACATATATACTTGCTGAAAAGATGTAAGATTTTTGTTACTTGTTTTTCTGGGTTTTGACATTTATAGTTATTCAAATATGCAAATGTCTTTGTAATCAGGAAAAAGCATTTATCATTTGTTATTGAATTCAATTTTCTATTATTTTGATTAAGAATTTTATACCCATTGATGCAAGTGAAATAGACCCTTGATTCTCAGTTTACTTATGTTCTTTATAGCAGTACTTCTCAATTGAAGTATTTTGTTCTCTGTATACACTTTAGCATGTCTAAGACACTGTCTTCACAACAGAAAGGGTGTGGCTGGCCTCTGCTGGGGAAGGGCCAGGCTGTTATCCAAGACCTGCTGTGGCTCGAATAATCCTCATGTTAGAGCTTTTCATTCTGTGTGTCATATCTCTTTAATATGGGACATTTTCTCTACCTTACATGCTTAGTCAATATACTGAGTTTTGTTAGTTTATCTTTGTTTTTATAAGTCCCATTTTTTCAAATTTGCAAATTCCTTTTTCTTTTTTCTTTCAGTTTTATTTTTTAGATAGGGCCTTCTTATAACCCAACCTGGCCTGGGACTTGCTGTGTAAATCAGGCTGGCCTCAGTCTCACCGAGATCCTCCTGCCTCTGCCTCTCAGGGACTGGGATTAAAGGAGAGCTTTTTAATGTATGCTTACTTTTATAGTTTCATCTTCTCCCTCTCCTGTTGTATCATTCTATACTGCCAAGTTTTATTCCAACACCTGTAGTCCTCTGGGAAGTCTTCATCCATCGTTCTCACGTCTAGACATAGTTGCACTTCCTTTCTTGCACAGGTTATACATACCTCTGCTATGGAACTTTTTACATAATGTGGCAATGATATACACTTCTACTGGTAAGGGCCTGATTATCATGTTTTCATCCCCAGATCAGGGCTGCCTGACCTAAAGACAGAGTTCGATAAATGTTTGTTGAATGAATAAAGCCCATCCATTCTAAAGTTCACACAAACATGCAGCTAATGCACCTTTCTTCATTTTCTTAAGTACATGTTTGATTCATGCTGGGGCCATCAGTTGAAATATGACTAGTTAAATCATTTGGATATCAGAAAGTTGTAATTTAAACACTGTAATAGAATATTTTATGGCATACTGATATTGGTTGGCTGACATAGTGATAAGAGGAGTTCATTGTCCTTGTTCCTTATCCAGCAACAGGCAGCATGGACAGGATCAGAATGGCAGGGCTGCAGTGCTGTGAGGTGTGCCTCATCTTAGGCCCTGAGCCACCGATAAGAAGACTCAAAACCTGGAGAGAACCAGTGATTCTCCCAAGTTGAAGAACATTTATTTGTAGAACTAGGAAATAAAATCCAGTTCCCCCTTCTCATTTGTTATTCTTCTCAAATGACCCAGCTCTCTGGTCACTGAGCTTTCATTCAAAATCACACTACGCTGAGTAGTTTAAGAACACCAGAGTAATGTAAGATAGGACTTCCTTGTTCCTAGGGTTTCAGCATCATGAAGTATCCTGTATGTCTATTACTGTGTGAGATCCTTAGTGAAGGAATATATAATTATATCATGTGCTTTCAATGCTCACCCAAGCCAACTCCATCCTTCCAGAAGCACTGTACCTCAGCTACCTGGTTGTTTATTAGAGATTTCCGAGGTTAGGGGACCTGTTTAACAGCCTTTGCTCTGAAGAAAACCTTCCTTGTGTGACATGTATTTTTCTTGCTGAACGATAAACCCCTGACTACATTTTCTTAGTTCAGAAAATTTAAGTCATCTGAATTTTCCTCTGTGGTAATGTTTCCGAAACATTATGCTTCTGAACACATCTCAACTTAAAAAATGTTTTATCAAGCACTGAAGACTATTTGTAAACACATATATAATATATGTATAAATACATTATTTATTGAGTTCATAAAAATGACTTAAAAGCCTTATAAAGGGCTCACTTATTTTCACATGTCACTTCTCTGAATCATTTGTAAAGTGACTCTTACACCTCAGCTGGTGTCACACAGACTATGAAGGCTATGGTAGTTCCCTGGTCTAGGGGTAGTAGGTGAGATACAAGTGCAGAAAAGTTTGAGAAAATCCCAGTCTCTCTACATGTATTAAAGAAAGGCTTATATTTCTTGAAAACTTATTAATACAATAGCAGAATGCATTGCGCTGAAATGGATTGAATCATTTAATATTCTTGAGCTGTTCATAGTTACATAAATAAATGCAAACTCTACATTCTATTCATCCATTCACTTACTCAAGCTCCAAACAACCTGACCTATGCAGTGCTCATCATGTCAAACACAGAGCAGACATTTTGGATGCAAATATCTCCTCTGACATTGAGTAACTGAGATTTAGGGTAACTCATTTAGTGTACATTAGACTTCATCTATGAGAGAAAGATAACAATACTTAACCTGATATGGTTTGAATTATTAAATGGCATGTTGTATAAAGTGTCAGTGAGAAAATATGTTGTTGGCTGCTTCTTCATGGCCAGGTGCAAAGAGATAGAAGTTCATAAGTGCAGGATTTCTGGTATCTCTCATCCCCCTTCTTTGCTCCCCCTCTTCCTAGAGGAGGAGTGAATTAATGAAATGGATTTTAAATAAAGAAAATGCATTGTGGGGTTTAGCCCACCTTCTGTTTCAACTTTGCTATCTGCAAACAGGGCCTGTGAGCACATTAAGAAAATGACTGTGTTCATTAACTGTGCTGTGCGGTGTGCTTGGGTGGAACTCCACATGAAGATTGAGGTCCTTCAGCTGTGCCTGGGACCAGGTGGGAGGTTTGCCTAGGAGTCCCCTTATTATCTACCTGGAAACTGTAATTCTCTGATTTTAATTTTAGTAAAAACGAAGTTGATCATTTGTCTCCATTTGCTTATTTTAGGTGAGACCCCAATTCAAATTTCAGGGAAAGAACATAAATTTCTGTTTGAACCTTCTCAAACTATTAGCATGTTGCATTTGCCTAATGCACAGTAGATGTTAAAATATATTTCTTTCTCCCTTTTATTTCCTTCTATGATATTTGTTGCTGAAGGTTAAAAAATATGTGCAACAGTATCTTTCCCTCTCCAAGGAGCTTCCAGTTCAATAAAAGAGATAAGATGGATACACAAACAACCATAGTGGAAGACAGCAGGAGTAAATAAGAAGCAGGCAGAAACTAAGCGATATGGGAATTAAGAGGATAAAGAGATAACTCACTGTTGAATCAAAATGAGTTGCAAAAACCAAGGACAGGCACCTGATCACACAGTCCTGGGACTGAACAGCTCTCCTTCTGTTTCCTTAACATCTTTAATAAAGTTCCCTATTAGAGTTCCACCTAGTACTCCTTAGCCTGCCTTCTTTTCTCTTTTGATTGACACTGAAAGGCATCTGAGATTTGAACAACAAAACTGTCACAGCCACAGTCAAGGCAGTCTTTACAGACGCTCTGAGGTGGGGGTGGGGGCGCTATTCTTCAGTATACTGATACTTTTAGACTGGAAAGAAAACACCAGAAAACTCAAATCTAAAGATTTGCTCAGGAAATTACAACCTTCTTCATTTAATTTTGTCCAGTTTCTTAAGTAATATATCAAGTTTCCCCTAGTAATTCAGAAGGATCATTTCAACCCCCAAGTTTTAATATTTATTATAGTTAACACTATATTGACGAGACTTTAGCTGACATGAAGTCTCAAAACGGGGTGACTTACTCTTCAGGCTTCATTAGCACCAAAAGAGGAAAGGAAAAAGTAGCCTCCAAAATCTTTAATTGATAAGCAAGCATGTTAATTACTAGTCTCCTTGTTACCACATAATGTTGGACAGAAAACAGCTTAGAAAGGAAGAAGGATTTATTTTATTCATGGTTTCAGGGTATAGTTCTTCATGGTGGGGAAGTTGCAGTAAGAACAGCTCTGGTTATGACTGCATGTAGGGCATCAGGTATGACGTTGAGGTCCTTGATCCATTTGGAACTGAGTTTTACGCATGATGAGAGCTAGGGATCTAGTTTCATTCTTCTACATGCCCTGATCCATTTTGATCAGCACCATTTGTTTAACATGCTTTCTTTTCTCCTGTGTCTATTTTCTACTCCTTTGTCAAAAACCAGCTGGCTGTAAATGTGTGAAATTATATCTAGGTCTTCAGTTCTATTCCACTGATCTATTTGTCTGATTTTTTATGCTTTTTTATTACTATATTATACTGTGATGTTTTATCACTGTATCCCTGTAGTATAATTTGAGATCAGGGATGGTAATGCCTCTAGCAATTTTGTAATTGTGTAGGATTATATTGACTATCCTGGACTTTTTGTGTTTCCCTATGAAAGTTGAGATTAATTTTCAATTTCTGTGAAGAATTGTGTTGGAATTTTAATGGATATTGCATTGAATTTGTAGATTGCTTTTGGTAAGATGGAAATTTTCACACTATTAATCCTATCACTTTTGAGCATGGGAAGTCTTTCCATGTTCTGGTATCTTCTTCAGTTTCTTTCTTCAGTGTATTAAAGTTATATTGTGCAGACTTTTCACTTCCTTTGTTAAATTTATTCCAAGATATTTTATGAATATTGAGGCTATCATGAATGGGGTAATTTCTCAGCATGTTAGTTGTTGGTGTATAGGAAGCCTAGTTATTTGAAGGTGTCAATTTTATATGTTTCTACCTTGCTGAATATATTCTGTCTAGGAGTTTTTTTGGAGAATCTTTAGGATCCTAATTACAGAATCACACAGTCTGCAAATAGACTTTGACTTCTTCCTTTCCAGTTTATAATTCCTTTAACTCTGTAATTTGCCTTACTGCTCTAGCTGAGAGTTCAAATGCCACATTGACTAGGAATGGAGAAAGTGAACATCCTTGTCTTTTTCTTAATTTTAAGGGGAATGCATTCAGTTTTCCTTCATTTAGTATGTGGTTGGTTGTGGGTTTGTGATATATTGCCTCTGATACATTGAGATGGGTTCTCTGTATGCCTAGGTTCCCTATGACTTTGATCATGAATGGTATTGAATTTTGTCAAAGGCCTTTTCTGCATCTAATGAAATGATCATGGGGTTTCTGTCCTTGAGTCTGTTTATGTTGTGGATTACATTGATTGATTTACATATGTTGAAACATCCTTACATCTCAAAGACAAAGCCAATTTGATCATAGTGGATAACATTTTTGTGTGTGTTCCTGTATTAGTTTTTAGTAATATTTCATTGAGATTGATAATTTTTGCATCTATACTCATCAGAAGG
>NW_008335436.1:3239844-3257947 GCF_000622305.1 Nannospalax galili | reverse complement strand
CCTTTTCTCTTTTATTTTCTAGTTTGGTGTAATATAGATTTTTGAAGTAAGATTTTATTATTTACTGAATTTCCTTCAGATATTTTGTAATGTTTCCCTTTTCATCTCTGTTTGTTTATTTTGGTCCTCTTTCTCTTTCTTTTGGTTAATTGGCTAAAAGTTTGTCATATATTTTATCTTTCCAAAGAACCAACCCTTTGTTTTGTTGATTCTTTGTATAGTTTTCTTCTTTTCACTTTCATTAACTTTAGGCTTGATTTATTTATCTCTTCTCATCTACTTTTTATAAGTGTTGTTTGTCCATGATTTTCTGAGGCTTTCCCACATGTTATTAATTTATTTATATGAGATATTTCTAATTCTCTGGTGTAGGCACTTAATACTATAAATATTCCTCTTAGACCTGTCTTCATTGTGTTTCAAAGGAATCATGGTGTGTTTCCATTTTCATTCTATTCTAAGAACGTTTTACTTCATTCTTGATTTCCTCTGTGATCCAGTTTTTGTTCATTACTGTGTTGTTTAGCTTCCATGAATTTGTGTACTTTTCCCCATTTTTATTGTTGATATCGAGTTTTATTCCTTTGTGGTCAGATAGGATACTAGATGATATTCAATTTTCACAAATTTGTGGAATCTTGCTTTGTGTCCTAATATTTGGTCAAATTTGGAAAAAGCTCACATATTGCTGAGAAGAAAGTATATTCTTTGGTGTTTGGATGGAATGTTCTGTACAGTCTTTAAATCCCATTTGATTTATGATGTCATTTATCTCCAGGGTTTCTCAGTTTAGTTTTTGTCTGTTTGACATGTCTACTGGTAACAGTGGAGTACTGAAGTCACACACTATTGCTGTGTTGGAGTTAATGTGAGATTTTAAAGCTTATACAGTTTTTTTTTTAATTTTTAATGAAATTCTGTGCTTCTATGTGAGGTCTATATATGTTTAGGATTACAATTTTTCCTGGTGGATTTTTCCTTCAGTGACTATGAATATGAACTGATCTTCCCTGTGTTTTCTTATTAATTTTGGTTTGAAGTCTATTTTCTTGGATATTAGAATAGCTGCCCCTGCTTGGTTCTTGGTTCCATTTGCTTAGAATATCTTTTTCCATCCTTTCACCCTAAGGTTGTGTTGATCATTGTTGGTGAGGTGCATTTCTTGGCAGTAGTAAACTGATGAATCCTGTTTTCTAATATATTTGGTTAGTCTGTGCATTTTACCGGGGAGTTGAGACCATTAATATTGAGGGTCATTATTGGCCAACGTTTATTAATTCCTGTTATGTTGGTGATATAGTACTGTTTTCTTAGATCTCTTTGTTGACTGTTCTGGAGTAATTTATTTTTATACTTTGTGCCCTCTTGCGAGTGTTTAATCTTCTCTTCTGACCAAAGCAGTGCATCAAGTATTCTCTGCAGAGCTGGTTTTGTGGACATAAATTCTTCAAATTCCTTAATGCTTTTATCGTGAAAGTTTCCTTTCTCCTTCAGTTACACCTGATAGCTTTACTGTGCATTCTAATCCGGGCTTCAGTTTGTGATCTTTCATGACGTACTACATGGGACCTTGGCCTTTCGGTTTTCATTGGCTCTATTGAAATGTCAGCTGTTATTCTGATGGGCATGCCTTCGTATGTGACGTGGCCTTCCTCGCTTACATCTTTCAGTATCTTTTCTTTGTTCTGCATGTTTAAGTTTTTGAATATTACATGACATGAGGAGTTTCTTTTCTGGTCCTATCTACATGGTGTTCTGTATGCCTCTTATACCTTAATAGGTATCTCTTTCTTTAGGTTTGGGAAATATTCTTCAATGATTTTCTTAAAAATAGTTTCTGTGCTTGTGGGCTGTAGAGATGACTCAGTGGTTAAGAGAACTGGCTGATCTTCCAGAGGACCTGGGTTTGATTCCCAGCATCCCCTTGATGACTAACAACCGTCTGTCTGTAACTACAGCTCCAGGGAATCTGATGCCCTCTTCTGACCTACATGGACATTGCATGACGCTTGTGCACTTACATACATGCAAGCAATACACTCATACACACAAAATAAAAATAATAAATATTCTGGTGTCTTCTCCTTATATGCCTGTGATCTGTAGGTTTGGTCATTTTATGGTGTCCCAAGTGTCTTGCACAGTCCATTCCTAGCTTATTTTAGATTTAGCAATTTCTTGGATTGAGTGGTCCATTTCCCCAAGCTTGCCTTCAAGAACTGATATTCACTGTTCCATTTCCTCCTCTTCCTTTTGTCTTCTTTCCTCCAAGATTTTTGTTTGAGCTCCTGAGTTCTTGATTTCAAGTTTTGTTTCAGATCAACTTTTCTTCAGAGAGTCTATCTCTTTATTGGATTCTAATTTCATATTTTGAATAGTTTTAATAATTTCATTCAACTTCTTATGTTTTCATGGTCATCCAGTCTCTTATACTCTTTCAGTTCCTTGAACATATTCATAATTGCTATTTTTAAATCTGTCTTGTGCTGCCACTGGGTTGTCATTCTCAGGATACATTTTGATAGGCTTGTTCATTTCAATATTAGCCACCTCATCTTGTTTAGTGATATTGTCTATATTTTTTCACTGAGGCATGGACATCTGGACTTGTGTGGTGGTATGTCTTGCCATGGCTGAGTGATCTTGTCCTTAGTGAATATTTGTGTCTTATTTGTTGCTTCCCCAACTTGTCAGGTAATTACCCAGCTGAGTGGTGTTTCGTGTTCAATTCTGGGGCCACATTATGGTGATGTATAATTTGGGTGAAAGAAGTGGTCTCACTTTAGCTAGAGATAGGTGAAACTTTTGATTTGTGATTGCAGGTCAGACTGGACAGGGTCCTGGATCAGCAGAGTGGGATAGAGCTGGTGGGTTAGGATGGGAGTTTGAAGTTTGGGGGAGAACAGAGTTCAGGTGGTGGGGCACTGGGAGATCTCAGCTCCAAACTGAAAGTCTGTAGAGGGACAAGGATCCCAAGAGACCTAGACTGGGCTGAGAGCTGAGTTTGTGGACACTCACTTTGTCAAGACAAGTTGTTCGCTGATCCAGGGTGGGCTAGGATCCCTGTTGTTTTGCTATTTTGTCATTGGATTTCATGTGTCTATATTTTAGGAACCTTCTGAAGGTTATTTGTCCTCATCATAGTGCCTCAGAGAGAAAAATCAAGCTTCTTATTTTGGAAAAAGCTGTTGCTGTAGTACCTAAATTCAAATTACTTTCACAGTAGCTGTTAATGTCTTTATAGGACAGATCTATGCTTTTAAGCTCTGTTTTCATTACATTTTAATTATGTGTATGAATGTGTCTATGTGTGGGTATGTGCAAGTATGAGTACAATGTCCAAGGAAGCCACCAGCATCAGAGCCCTTGGAGCTGGAGTTACAGGCAGTTGTGAGAAGCCAGATGTGGGTGCTGGGAACTGAACTCTAGTCCTCTGCGAAAACAGTATACAGCCTTAACCTCTGAGCCATCTCTCTCTAGCCCCCCAGATCTACAATATTTAAAATGCAATTAATATAAAAATAATGGATATCACTCTTAGGTTTGTCTCAGTGATGCTTTTGACATACTTTTTCATAGACATTGCAAGAAAAATGAAACACCTGATAGTATACATATTCATTTTTTTCTTTTTTCTCTGTATTTTCATACAGGTGTCCCATTGGTAAAAGTACAATGTTAAGAATATAAGAATATTAAATTCAGTAAATATGTAGGGATCGAGAGAAAAATCAAGCTTCTTATTTTGGAAAAAGCTGTTGCTGTAGTACCTAAATTCAAATTACTTTCACAGTAGCTGTTAATGTCTTTATAGACTTTAGGGAATGAAGGCCTCTGGCACTGAACAAAATAAAGGTTTCTGTGCTTCTTTACTAAAGTAAAGAGAGTAATGGGTTATGAATTAGTTATTGTCATCAACACAATGCTATTTCTAGTCTATATTGCAGACTGAGGAAAGCAGTTGGTCTACTCCAAAACCCATTGTCAACATGCTAGTAATAAGAAACCTGGGACGGGTAAGAGACACTGCTTAATGCAGAGGGCCCTTGCTGACTAAGAACACACCTAGAAAGGGAAAGAGGCTCCCGTTGCTTGGTCTTAAATAGGCACTAAGTCGTGGTGATCCCATTTCAAAGTTTGGGTGCAGAAAAGAACCAAGTTACTTCAAGATTTTCTACCTGTGTAGGCATGAGAGGTCGGGGGGGGGGAAGCATGACCATTGAAAGAATGCATGTTGTAGCTAATGTTTATGCCATGATTAAGTACATGTTTCTGAGTTTTAATGGAGTATAGTCACAACAAGCTTAAGAAGTGGGTCATTTCAAGTCTTACAGTATTCTTTGCAGTACCACAAACCACTCGATGGGGAGTATGAAAAAAAATGTCTTTTCTCTGCTTCATGTGTATCTAAATATTTCAAGCATGGCCAAAATGCCCCCTTACTAACTCATTAAAAATCATGGACAATATAAAACAGTGGTTAGAAGATGCATTTCATCAGAGAGAAAAAAGTTTTGATTTGAAAATTTTGGTTTGAACTGTTATGTATAACAGTTTCTGTTATATATAAACTGGAAGCTCTACATTTAAATCAATGGCTATAAAAGATTTGATTCTCCAAAATTCTAAGCACTAAAGACTTTAAACCCATCATCTGTCTATTTTTCATACAGTTCCTTAGATTTTAAATAATCATCATGTTTTGAAGACTGGGCTTAAGCACTAGAAAAACCACTAAAACTGCAGCCAAGAAAATTAGGTCAATTATATTTTATTAGATTCTGTCTTTGTTAAAAGTGAGTTAATTTAATTCCTGTTTAAATACACACACACACACACACACACACACACACACACACACACACACACTTACTCACACACCACAGACCAACAAACCCCTAAGTTATGAGAAGGCAAAATAGTTTTGTGACATCATGGTGGTATACTGAGGAAGTAGGAGATACTCCAGTTAATGGCAGTATGTTTTAACCTCAGGTGTGTGTAAATTCTTGGAGGAGGACACGCTGGGTTCAAATGCAACTTTTGACAGAGCAGGTGTCAGGGTCCAAGTTCTGGGAGATACAGCTCTGTGATCCCGTGGATGACATTGAATTAAAAGGGTTTTGTTAGCCCTTTCTTTCAGTTTCCCAGATAATTACAGAGCAATTGCTAATTATAATATGGGCATGATGCTGGGTTACAGAATGGAGTGAAATATGGTCTTTGCAGTTTTTTTTAAAATAACTATGTTAAGATTCAGCTCACACACTCAGCAATTCGTCCTTTTAAGGTTTACAATTCAGTGGTTGCAGCGGACTCCCAAAATGTGCAATCCTTACTACAGTGAATTTTTGAGCATTTTTTTCACCTCGTAGAGTAACTTTCAGGATCATTTTCTGATCTTCCTATCACTTCCTTGGCTCTAAGAAACTTCAAGTTTACTTTTAGTCACTAAAGACTTCCTGACTATTCTACCACTAGAGTCATGTAATATATCTTTTTGTGACTGACTTCTTTAATTTAGCATAATGTTTATAAAGGTTACCCCTACTGTAGCATATGGTATTATTTCTTTCTTTTTATGGCTAATTTTCCCTTATGTAAATTTACCCCTTCAAGTTTATGCATTTGCTAATCAATGGACATTTGTGTTCTCCCTAATATTTGACAATTATGACTAATGTTACTATAAATATTTTTGCGCAAATATTTGTGTATATGTAATTTTCATTTATATACGAATGGGGTGACTGGATTATGGAATATCTATAACTTGGTTCTTCTATAACCTTCAACATAAATAAATGAATAAAATTTTAAGTATAAATATGCTTAGAAATCTTGGAAAGTACAATATTCACCACTCAATGACTTAAAATATTTGGCAGAATGTATTTTGAGAAATCACTTAATTGCACAGCTGGAAGATAGCAGTTATACTTATCGGATTGGAAAGAGTGTGTATGTGGTTTATGATTTTCAGGGCTTTGGCTCAGTTGTTAATTCTGTAGGTAAATGGGTAGAGCTACAGTTTTAATGGAAGATTAACTGAAATGAGAGCATTAAAATGAGAATGTGATTTCTGAAAAACTGTATGGCCCTTATATTTAGAATGATAAAGAAGAGGCTGGAGAGATATCTTAGAAGTTAAGAACACTGGGTGCTCTTGCAGAGGACATAGAGTCAGTTGCCAGAACCCACACAGTGGCTAACTATTGTCCAAACTCTAGCTCCAGGGGATCAGACACCTTATTCTGACTTCTGGGGATACTGCACACAAATGATGTACTTACATACATGCCAGTAAAGCACAGACACATAAAATAAAAATAAAAATTTAAAAGAAATGATTAAGAAAATGGTAGGGAACTATTCATACCACAAAGAGATTTCCCAGTTTGAGGCATCCCTTTTTGTATATGAAGAAAATTATATGTTCCAAGGCATATTAGGATTAAGGGAAAGGGGAAATATCAAACTTTATATAAACAAATGGATAAATTATTGATAGATGAAATTGTAGCTATAAGATTGGATAATTATGTTTTTAAAAAATCCATGAGCATGTGTATCACATCCCAACTGGAATTTGTAATAACATTTCTACCATTATACAAACATTTGCAACTTATTTTTTCATTGTTTCTTATTTGAAAATCACCCTTGGTTTCTGTATATGACTCTGCCACAGTTTTTTATTTTACCATCTGGCAGAGTCTGCTTATTATCTTTCTTGTGAAAGTCCTTTACTTTTTATGCTAATTCCTACTTTCGACCATTAAAGCTTAAGCAAAGTCATTTCCAAATTAATGAGAAGTAAGATAAAAGATGGAAGCTTCTGCCCTGTGTTATTATTAATTATGTTGTGGAGGCATAATATTTAGCACTGCTCAAATCTGGCTGCAAATAAGTCCTCTGTTTGATGAGGTGACCTGTCTATATTTTTGTTCTTGCTACTATATTTATCATTTCACTTTGTTGGATGTCAACAGAAATTGCCAGATGGTTTTCAGAGAGAAGCGAGCAAAATTGCTCTATTAAAGAAAGGTAATTTGTACACAAATAAGCAAAGAAAATGAATGTCCACTTTAAAAAATATTTTGGGGACTGGAGAGATGTCTCAGTGGTTAAGAGCACAGGCTGCTCTTCCAAAAGCCCCGGGTTTGATTTCCAGCACCCACATGGTGGCTAACAATCATCTGTGACTCCAATTCCAGGGAATGCGAAACCCTCTTCTGGTCTCTACAGGCTTTGTACAACATGGATGCATCTACATACATGTGGCAAATCATTCATACACATAAAATAAAAATAAATAAATAGCTAATGCATACTTTTTCTGTATCCAGTGTTAATTATAATCTTTTGTTTCTATTAGAATGAGGTTGACAAGTGTAGGTAATAGCCACTAAAGGACATATTTACACACACACAACATACATTGATGCATTGTCATAATGACATAGACAACATAAAGTGTCAGTGGTCAGACTTCTTAATTCAGATGCACAAAGTTAATCCTCCATCTCACATGGTGTATTAGTTATTTTTTGTTGCCACGATAAAACACCATGAGCAAGACAACTTATAGAAAGAAGAGTTTATTTTTTGCTTATGGTTCCAGAGGGATAAGAGTCCATCATGGCCGGAAGACACAGACTGGGCCAGCCAGAGGAGAAAACTTAGTGCTCACATCTTAAAGCACATAAATGAAGTAAACAGAAAAACTGGGCGTGAACAAGGGAATAAACTCAAATTCTGCCCTAGGGAGCTGCTTCCTCTAGCAAGACCTCATCTTCTAAACCTCTCAAACAGCACCACTAACTGTGGCAAGTACTCAAAAACTTAGAGCCTATGGGGAACATTTTCATTCAACCCACCTCACAAGAGATGCTCTTTGATGTCAAGGAAGGTTCCCCTTTGTATCGTCATAAGCTCCGACTGTGTGATCTCTCACTTGGACATCCACAGACATCAGTGAGGGCTTTGGATCTTTCCAGTGTACAACCCAGAAGATGTCTCTTTACCTCTCTGGGTTTCACTTTCCTCACCTGTAAAATGAAGCATAAGTAATGGAAGAAAATCTCAGCAGCTTCTTCTAGGTTATTAACCCCATGATTCATAAGACTACATCTAGAAATTGAAATGTAATCCAAGAGTTGGAATTCTGAGAAAGAAACTAGGGGATACTAACTAGAAGTTATAATAGCAAAATAAAAACTACTTACATGAACCCTACATCTATGAAGTGAATTTGGGATATCCAGTAGGATCTGAGATACATTCATTGAGAGAGTGGAAAAGAGACCCCCCCCCACGGCCAGGTAAAGTGTAGCAGAGATTCTAGGAACCACAGCATCTGCCTGTTTAGACATACTTGAAGACAGCCCTAACTAGAAGTTATAATAGCAAAATAAAAACTACTTACATGAACCCTACATCTATGAAGTGAATTTGGGATATCCAGTAGGATCTGAGATACATTCATTGAGAGAGTGGAAAAGAGACCCCCCCCCACGGCCAGGTAAAGTGTAGCAGAGATTCTAGGAACCACAGCATCTGCCTGTTTAGACATACTTGAAGACAGCCTTGCTCTCTTTACAAGAGTTATTTAGGTGCGTTTCGAATAAAAAAAAAAAGATGATTCATAGACTTCTAATATGGAATTAAACACCAACCTTGTAGTCAATAGATCCATAATGAGTTTATTTCCATCAATTGTGCACATCACTAGTCAACCTGGGGGAGATTTCAACAGAAAAATAAACCACAGTATCGTTCCTCAAACAATTCTGTGATTTGATCATTCTTCATTTTAACTGTATTTCAATAATATTTTCTGATAAAATTATAAAATGTTTGGACCATTCCCTTCTGCCTAATGCAATGGTATAGGCACACTCCTTCTTGGCCAGAAAAATAAGAAAGCTAAAAATTACAAAGAAATATGTGATTCTTAGCCAGACGAGGTGGTGCATGCCAGGACTTGGGAGACAGAGGCTGGCAGATCTCTGTGAGATCAAGACCAGCCTGGTCTACATAGCTAATTCCACATCAGCTGGGGTTACAGAAAGACATTATCTCAAAACAGCATCCCCCCCCAAAAAAAGAAAGAAAAATAAATAAAAATAAGATGTTTATCTTAATAGAGTAATCTAAAGTAATAAACTTATTAGAGTAACCTAGAGTAATAAACTCATATGAAATGAAATGTAGAAACTGTAATTTTAAGGTATGGTAACTTTCAGACTACGCTTTACATGGATCCTTTCTAATGCGTTTAATATACTGGCCTATTTGATGAGGACAAATACAACAATCTGGAGAAATGAAGAAAATTAGATATACTTTGAAAGTCAATAACAGAATAATGAAAATAAGGAGAATAAAGTGTGTTTCCAGAGAGACTTGTGAAACCTGACCATATTATTAAGCTACTTACAGAATTTTAAAAAGTGTTTGACAAAGCTGGGTGTGGTGGCGTAGATTTATGATCCAAGTACTTAGGAGTCAGGGGCAGGAGGATTAGGAGTTCAAGGACATCCTTGAGTAAATAGCAAATGTGAGTCCAACATAAGCTACGTGAAGCCCAGATTCAACAAAACAAAACAAAAAGAGAATTCG
This sequence comes from Nannospalax galili, assembly GCF_000622305.1. Lineage (NCBI taxonomy): Eukaryota > Metazoa > Chordata > Mammalia > Rodentia > Spalacidae > Nannospalax > Nannospalax galili. The sequence goes on along the minus strand of NW_008335436.1, from coordinate 3,248,323 downwards.
ACAAGCAAGGTTGGTAAGGTACAGCTATGTAGAAAGGGAAAACCGCATCTAGACATGTCCAAAGATGGAGCGTTTTTCATCCCCAAACTACATGCAATGAATAATCATGGCTAATTTTTACACTGACAAGAGTTTTGACTTCTCTTTGCTAGGTATCTTAAGAGTGTATGAGACTCTCATTTTCTCATATTTTTCAGCAGGAAAACTATTAATATCTATAAATAGGTCATCTCAGTCTTAATCTTGAGCAAAGGAGCTCATATAATTCTTGACTATGCTTTAAGGAGATATTGGGTAGAATATTGCAATACAAAGAGGTTGTTACTCTTTGAAGGCCACTGGGAATATTTCATAAGGTAGATCTTACTTTGTCCATTAACTTCTCCGCTTTGTGATATGAATTCTTTAATAATCACAAATCTCAAGGCTGGTGAGAATAGATCTCCCCAGAAGAGAATACAGTTTTTTTGTTGTTGTGGTTTTTGTTTGTTTGTCTTTTTGAGACAGGGTCTCCCTGTAGCCCCAGCTGTCCTGAAACTGATGTAGTTTTTCATGAGAGGTCTAATAAAAAGCCACAATCTATACTGAAATATACTTGTATTTTATTGACCTATCTGATATACTGTTAAGAAAGTTTTAAAACAATTCATAATAGGTTTCACAGAAAGCTCAGATCAGTCATCTCTCTCCTTTGGAGCCCAATTTTAAGCACTGATTTAGACAATAGTATCTGCAAATGTTAGTAGGGTTGTTTAATATTGAAAGACTAGTAGCTGGTAGGACAGGAAGTTCAAATATTCAAAACTCCAGTTAGATTGCTATTTAGAGTAATTTAACAAACAGAATTGCATCTTGTCTTTATTTCAAAGGACAGCATTGTATTCATTTCCTAAAATATGTGGTTCATTGAAAATGCCAACGATTCTAAATGATTCTACATGAGAAGAGTTGATTAAAATAAAAATACCACAAGCTTGTTAAAACAAGAATGTTTGATGATTGACAACTTGCTCACACATTTGCTCAATTGGCAATATTATGTAAAATAAAAAAGCCACAGTGCCCCCACCAACTCACCTACTGTTCACAGAAAAGACAACAGACACATTACCATGATTGTCTGTTATATTTACTTGTCTAACTCTTTTTATTTCTATTGGACTCTATCTGGAAGGCTATCTTCTGGCCCCAGGCCTGTTTATAGAAGCATTTGCTTACCTATATTTTTTTCCTTAATCAAAAATGTTAGCAAAGTAAATCCTGATGCAATCATCTTTAAGAATGAGAAACTTTGTTGATGTGAAGCTTGTCAGCACTGAATTAGCCCTTGTATAAATGTGTTCACAAGTATGTAAGAACTGTCAAAAATTTTGAATGAATTCACAGTAACTCATTAACAGTAAGAACTATGAATTTGGAAAAATTTAAATCGGTGTTCATCAGAGGTAAAGTAAATCTTAGCTTGTCTATTAACTTGCCTGCCAACTGATATAAATTATTTTCCTACTAATCACAGATATCAGATCTGCAAGTGTAAGACCCTGAGTTCCATCCTCAGCACAAGACATAAAGGGAAAGAGTCTTGTTTTCAGAATTTTTTTCAGAACATTTCCATTTTCTTCTTACCTTGAGCATATAATTCTTCCATCCTGACAACAGTCTTCAAGATGACACTACTCAGTCTTCATATACTTAAGAATATTTTATTCACAGCTGTTGATGAACATTTACAAAATATTTTTTAAGGTTCATTAAATTCTAAAAATTAAAGATTTTTATTGCCTACAATGAAAAAAGTAAATCATGTTTATTAACCTTTAACTTCATAGTAATCTTAAACTAGTGAACAATGAGGCTTTGCATACTTGTTTAACATTCTCCATTCCCTTCTACTGAACATAATATTGGAACTTTAGCTACTATTTAGTCTGTACTATGTATCTTGGGAATGTCATACCATTTTGGTGGTAGAGTTGGCAATAGCCACAGTTTTCAGCATGTTATTTATAGTATGAAACTCATTTTGGTTCAGGAATTAAGATTTGGAATTACAGAGTAGAAATTAGCATGGATAAGTCACCATTGCTCATTTTAATTAGTGTCCAAATTACATATATCTGATTAATGAACATATTAATTTCTTATCAGTTATCCAAAATTAGTTTTTAAATTTTTGAAGCCATTGGGCTAATGGTAAACCAAAGTTTCAAAATGTATCATATTTGGAAGCATTTCTCCTTCTCTCCTGATTGGCTACCCTCATTGTTTCATGCCTAATGAGTTTTTAATCTGGCACAATACAATAAGGACAAGATGAAATGAATGAGTGTTCTGGGTTCCTGGGCTCCTGTGAATGACTGTTTGCCCAGGACCTTGAAGAAAATATGATCTCCTCAGAGGAACTGCTTATTTTACTCATAGAAGTGACAGCCTTCCTGCCTCCCCTACCTATGCCAGCAATACTTACAAGATTTGTTTTCACTTTGAGGGTTCTGTTCTATTATTATTATTATTATTATTATTATTATTATTCCCTGAGCTGTTATTGCAACAGTTAAACATTTCAAACATTAGCTTAGACTTCTGTCATGACAAAGTACCAAGTAGAACCTGGATTTTATTTTTCAAATGGCTTCCTCTCACTTGTTATGTTGCTGAGATTCTCTACGATGAAATTTGCAGTATCTTTTGCTTATTAAAATTGTGCTGCTTAGTTCCTGCTAATCTTAATGTGCTGTTTTCAGTGTTGAGAGAGTCGAAAATAGCCCCTTTGAGGCTAATGAGGCATTAAGATGGTTTGGGGATTTACTTTCATATCTAGGTTAACTTTTTCCAAAGCCATAGAAAAATAATTTAGGATCATTCAGGAGGATCCATCATCTAATTTATAATTTGGAATTACTTTCAGGAATGATTTTTTTTTGTTTCGCATAAATGAGAATGCTATCCAAATCTACTAGGAATGTCCTGATTTAAATAACATTTTTATGAATTAATTTAAAATTATATATATTTATTAATATTTTGTTCCAGAAATATAATCCTTATCCTGACAAATAGGATGTTTAATAGAGCAAATAGACAATAGCAACTTTAATCACAATGAAATAATTGTGGCACTTCAATGATATAAAAATTTTCCTTTTTATGGGAGGTTAATGGAATGACAAGTTCAGTTCACCAGAGAGAGGTAATGAATGACCTGCCTTAGGTCCTGAAAAATTTTAGGCAACTATCTGCTCTAGGTACATACCATAGAGATAATCTGGGCTCCTAAGGCTGGGTACAGTTTCAAAGACATGATTCCAAGAAAGTCCCTAGAAACTATGGATGACCACAAGTCTAATGAAACACCAGGGTCACAGAGTGGAATAAACATTCCATTCACTGCCTAAGCCTGACATATTGGAGAATTGCGGTGGGGATGGAGATGCTTAAATAACTAAGCTTTTATAGTTGTAAGCACTGAACATAAAGAAGCACTATATTCCATTAAATAAACACTTGTTATTTATTACTTGCAGTAAATGAAAATGTCAGCACAGCAAGGCATTCATTCTGGTGTACCTAAGCCCCCAGCAGGTCTCAGCCTTCTACAAAGGAGCCTATACTTTCATAGAAAAGTGGCCCTGTCAACTGATGGCAGGCTATGGCAATGGGGCATTTGGAAACAATCTTCTCTAGATTTTTAGATACTTAGCTAATATATGGGTTACCACTGTACTTCTTGGAATAGCTGAAAATGTTTCATTGAATGGAGTCACATATTGAGAATGCTGACCACATCACCACTCTAAATGTCCCAATATATTATTTTCCTTCCTGTGCTTTTGCCTCCCTCACTAACCACTTGCACGCAATTTGCACAACGCTGACTTTATCTTACTTTTATCACAGAGCTTCACATGCTTGTCTCATAGATGAACACTTCTTGAGTATACCCCCCTTTTCATACACATATACGTGTATCTAGGATACAGCATATTTCTGGAATCATAAAAATATTGAGGTCAGGTGGTGAGGAGATGGCTCAGTTAGGAAATACCGACTGCTTAAGCACTGATATCTGAGTTCAATCTCCAGAATCCATGTAAAATCTGGGAGATAGACTTTAATAAAAAGATAATAATAGAGGACATGAAGTCAGGGAAAGGGTAGTAAGGTCAGGGGGAGAGGGCAGAGGACGTGTAAATATGATCAAAATACATTGTATGAAATTCTCAAATCAATAAAAACATTTTTAAAAACAAAGATACGCATAAAATAAAAAATAAATAAATCTTTTTTTTAAAACCTGGGTTTAGTGACATGCATTTGTAATTCCAGGACCCTGGAGGAAGGGAAAAAGGAATTGGTTAGCTAGCCTACCTGGCAAGCCTCATGCTGTGGGAAGAGACCTTGTCTCAAAAAGATGACAGCAACTGAGGAAGACGCTGGAAATTGACCTCTGGCCTTCACACATATGTGCACACACACATGCATGTGCATTTGCACACATATGAGCTCAGGCATGGACACACACACATACACACACACAAAGTAAATAAAAGTGAGAGCTGTCTAGCTTAATGTACTACAAAAGAAAGAAAAAAGGCTGCTTTCCTGCCCAATCTGCTTTCAAAAGGAGAGGTAATACATCGTCCAGGAGGGCAATTCTCAGGACTCGTTCAGCTTGATGGCCATAACTGTTAAAGGACTGTGACTTTCTTTGTTCATACTGACAAGGCTACTTTCTCATCTGTAATTTGGTTTCTCGAATAGATCTACCCCCTGGGAACATGATTCACTGTGAAGAACAGCCCAGGTTATTAAGCTACTAATATATCCATAAATAGGAGCTCTGGTGAGCCTGTGTGCTCAGTCTCTCAGGCCCTCTATGTCAACCAGCACAGTCAAACCTCTGACTGCACCCTGCCGAGTACGAACATGAATCAGGAGATCAGGGCAGCCTCTCTATGCACCATTTTTTCACTTGGGTCTTCCTGACACCCCACTAGATGTGTACACATTTTTATACTTTGAAACAGTGATGCTAACATCTATATTTTTAAAAGATTAGTTAGTGTGTACTGACTTTTGTTTTTCTTTTCAGGTTATTTTTCTGATGATATTGATGATCCTAATTGAACACCATTGGCTAACACTATTATTCACATAATCTAACATTTAAAGCAAGGATTAGCCTTCCTATTCTTGATTATGAAGAAAATAGGACACAGAAAGATTAAGATTTTCTTATGATTGGTAAATTGAGAAAGGAGTATTTTAAAAGTCAAAATCCAGTGTTACTTCCACAATTCCACTTGGCTCTACATACACCTTAGACAAAAAGTACTTATAATTTATCTAATAAAGACTTTAAATGGAAAACAAGCACCTAGTATCCTGAAAATGCTTTCTTTTCAAATGCAGTAACATTTGACAGTAATTTTGTGGGAGCTTATTCCATTGTTATTTGCTTTATGTAATTATCATTGACTTTTCTATATATGTGACCGTATCCCAGGCTTGCTGAATATTTTAATGGATGTTTCAAAATGACTTCAAGTCTATTCAAAAATTTCTAGGGTGTTTGGTTTGTTTCTAGAGCTTGGTTGGTGTTTGCAGACACTATGAATCTGGAATCACTGGCAGATTTTATTAGCGAGTCCTTCTCAAGTGTTTGTTATTGAAAATAAGAAAGGCTGCATATGGGTGCAAGTGTCTCTTGGTGGAAAAGTGCCTTCGTGCCAGTGGACCTAGGATGCTTGTCCACACCTACGCTCATTTCTTAGGGGACCCAATGCAGTGATATGTATGTATTCTTAAACAGGTATTTAGGTAAAAGCAGTCAATGGAAGAATTAAGGAAGTTCCTGGGTCTAGAACAGTAAATCAGAAAATATGAACATTCATGAAAGGGAAGCAGAATGGAAATGGATTCTTGTGTTTATTCTTAGAACTGTCCATACTTCCTGAAATATGCATCTAGAGCATTCTTAACGTATGCTCTATGAGGAATATTGCTGCCTTTATTCTGCCTCTTCATTGTTATTTCACAATTTTTGCTTTCCTTTAAAAATATTGCTTGGGGGCTGGAGAGATGGCTCAGTAGTTAAGAACACTGACTGTTCTTGCAGAAGACCTGGGTTCAAATCCCAGCACCCACATGGCAGCAACTGTTTGTAATTCCAGTTCTAGGGGATCTGACAGCCTCTTCTGTCCTCTGCGGGCATTGCAGGACACGGGTACACTTACCTACATGCAGGCAATACACACATACACATAAAATAAAAATGATAAATGAACTGTTTTAAAAAATATTGCTAAAAGCATAGATTATAGTATATATTACTATGCTTTATCTTAAAATGTTCTTTACTATTATAACAGTACATATATTTTATAGAACACTTACAAAATATTTTTATAAAAATGAGGATGTATAAGTTCCCTATATTTTTCACAAAAAAATGGAGATATGTTAATAATAAATATACCATTTTAATAAGAAAGAGTAACTTACCTAAAATATTAAAATTAAATAGGTGAACTTAACCATGTGTCAAAAATGAAACAGAGCGCTCAAGTAGTAAGTGGCTATGGATGGAGTTATACAAAAATTCATGCTCTTTGAACTGAAATTCTGGAAGAAAGCAAGCCACTGAAAAACCAAAAATGGCCACATTGGATAGATTCATTAGTTTATTAGGATTTCAAGTGAACAGAAAGTGTGAGGCTTACACAGCTACAATTTATGACTGCATACATAGCTCCAGAGTCTAGAATCTAGAGGTTCAAGAGTGCTGTTTCTTCTAAGACACAATGGGAAAATCTTCTCCAAGCTCTACCTTAGCCCATATATCTCCAGCATGAACTCATTTTAATTAATAACATCATCAGTGAGCTTATTTCTCACCAAGATCACATCTGAGATACTGGAGGTTAGGATTTCAATCTCTGAATTGGGAAGGAGCACAGTTTAACCCCATACTAAGGCCAGACTTCCTTCCCCAAAGCAGGAGCCATGAAAGAATCCCTGTAACTTTGGAAGGACGCTGACTTAAGCGTGTTGTTTTCAATCAGAACTTCAGGTGAGGTGAAGGAGTTCGAGCAAGTCTGCTTCTTGGAAGACTGTGCCTGCAGGAGGCCTGTCCCCTTTTCTGAGGTGCCCAGATGCAGGCAGCTATGAAAGTGGTAGAACGGAAAACAAATGCTTTCATGCAAATTGAATTTGCCAACTAAAATTTAGAAGGACTTAGGAAAAACAACCAATGGTAAGAAAAAGTGCTAAAGTCACAAGTGTCAAAAGATCAATTTACTTCTGTTAACAAGCAAATAATAATCAGAAATGGCTTTGAAATAAGTGTATTCATAATCCTCACAAAGGCAAAGAAAATAAATGCCAAAGGAAAGTAGTGAAATGAAATCAGTAAATATTGCAAAAAGAAGCTTCTTTAATGAGTGATGAATGATATACTTGTCTGTAAATATAAGGATACATATGTAGAACGTGTCTGAGAGATGCCCAACCTTAAGTGACACATCTACATTACAATCTCTACGCCTAAGACTCATGGAACACATCAGAACAAGGGGTAGAGAGAATATTACTGAATCCCTCAACTCTCACCAGAGAAGCCTTCTCATGCAACAGAGTTCAATACACACAGAAGGCCATAACTGGCCAAGGTATATAGAATAAGAGATTTCAGAGTGCTTGTCCCTGGATGGGACTCTTATATTAAACCTCACCCACCCGTGGCTCGGGGATCATTGCAAAAGAGGGGACAGAAAGATTGGAAGAGCCATGGTTGGTGTATGGTCATAAGGAAACAGAGTCTTTCAGGCCACTAGGAACTTGCTCATATGAAATTGCAGCAATGGTGACAGAATGCACAAGACCCATGCTGACTCAGTGAAATAAGAACCCAGCACAGAACTGGGGAAATGGGCAGCAGGCCCCAACCGCAGCCAAAGAACTATTGGCAACTGATTATTGCTGGGTAAGGGACAGTTGATCTTCTTTAAGGGACTCTAGGTAAATTGACTAGACGTCAGTGGATGGATTTTCACTGAAGGACATCTGGGTACAAAAGCTTGACTAGATAGGACTTAACATATATGAAAAAATGTGTGAAACCTGGTGGGGGATACTAGGGGAGTGTGCAGATGGGGGTGTCAAAATATGACTAAGATGTATTGTATTAAATGCACAAAAAGTCAATGAAAATATACATTGAGGAAAACATTGTTAAATGTGAATCTAAAACAAGGGTACATAAAATAAAGCTCATAGAAATTGTAGATACAAATACAACTAAGAAAAGAATGAGTGAGTTGAAAATGCTGCTGAATATTTCATTTAAAATTTAGCTAAATAATGTAAAGCTATTAGAAGAGTTAAGGTATGTAGATAACAGAGCAGTTACAATCCATGTGCATTGGGAGTTCCAGAACTAGAAGAGAAATGATAGAATGACCATATTTGAAGAACAAAA
>NW_008335436.1:3212848-3239818 GCF_000622305.1 Nannospalax galili | reverse complement strand
ATAATTGCATATGATACATATAGTGTATATACAGATATTATATATGATACTTATATACAATATAATGCTATTTTAATATAATATGGTATATATTATAATCTATAAATACAATACAGTACATTGATATATTAATACATGTTAGATTGGAAACAAATTATAACTGCTGTAGAAGTGACTGAAAAAAATCATAGGGGCAGAGATATGGCTCATAAGTTAATGTACTTCCTATTCTTGCAGAGGACTGAAGGTCAGTTCCCCGCACCACATCAGGAAGATCACAACTACTTGTAACTCCAGCTCCGGGGTATCCAATACCCTTTGACAGCCTCTGAAAGTACCTGCATTCACATAGCCTTATGTACACAGACACATACACATACCTATAATAACCGAAACAAAATAAATCTTTAAAAGTAGAATCATATCTCTTACAGTGAGGGGTTAGGATATCAAGAAAGAAAAGAAAACAATAATAATAGCATGATAAAAAAAGACAGCTTACCTAGAATGACAGATGATTTATTATAGTGGAATCCAGGGAAAATGTACAATGAAATCTTCAAATGGTGAATTCAGATGGTCCTTAATATGTCTAAGTGTCGTATCAGAGGTTCACGGAAACATAAGCCTGCCTTCCCCCAGGAATTGGAGTGTGTGTGTATGTGTGTGTGTGTGTGTGTGTGTGTGTGTATACATTTTTATTCACAGAAACATGAAGTGATTTTTAGCTCTAAAATATCTATAAAGAAATTTAAGCTGAAAAATATTGACACATGTGATAAAAGTTGATTCTTCACATACCAATGGAGCATCAATCCTTAAAAAAGATTTTTTCACATGGATACTGTATGAGTTTGCTTGCCGTAGTTATCAAAAATTATTTAACTGTTTTGTGGTTTAGGAGATCTCACCTTTGGAAAGTATTAATTTGTTTAGGAATCTTCATATACTTTTAGTATCAAAGGAATTGTCAATGCTAAAAAGCGTTGTATTTCTCTGGCAGTATAAATGCCTCAATTGGCATTTCTCTAGTTTGGTACAGTATGAAGATTTCTGCAAAATTCAGGGAGAGAGAGACATTCAGTTAGCTGTTAACAAGAAGCAGCTGTTTTCAATGAGAGACTAATCATTATTTTCTGTATTCCTTATTCAATAACCTTATTTTCAGCTTGTGTCACATCCTGCTGAGGCAGTGTTCAGGGGGCCTGTCACATAACAGAGCTGGACACAGCTTGAGGTTTGAAACAGCAGACCTTCAACAGTAAAAAGGAGTCCAACATTTTCTTCTCTAATGATTCTGCCATTATAATAATAATGGGCTTAACAGAGGCAGAAGTAGACTACAGATGGAACTCTGCTGTGGATAGAAGTTTGTGTGTGTTAAGTACAGACTGGGCAGGCCTCTGGAGAATCTGTTTCAATTCCCTTTGATACTCCAAAGTCTTTTGTTGTTGTTGCTTCTGTGTTCTCCTCAGGATAATACCTTCACCTCTGTCAATGCCTCTTAAAGCCCCAGTGGTCTCCAACTTATCAAAAGCACATGATGAGAAGGATGTGATCTCAATAATTTAATTTCTATTCTCTCTGGAACTGAAGACTCCCAGAAAACTGCGTTGACTTTTTATCAGTTTGTCTTTAAAGGGATTTCAGAGAACCTGAAGTGGGAGACAGAGAAAATTTGGAAAGATCCACCTGACACCCTTTAATACTGATGAACTAATTAAAATAACGAGGAAAGAAGCATTAACAATGAGGAAAACATTCACACGGTGGTAGAAGCCAGCACCCATCGACTTCTCCCTGCCAGGCTCAGTGATATTGGCCATTTCAATCCTCCAACAATCCTATAGGCTGAACACTAAATGAGCTCCATTTTTATGACTTAGACAGGATAAGGGGCTCTAATCTCTGCCTCAGACTCACCTAGAGGTTGTAAGAAATGTAAATGCTTAGGTGTCTCCAGAGACCAAGCAAGCAGAAACTCACTTGGGATGGGAAATATTTCCCAAAAAATCCTCCTGATAAACTGGATGGCATATCATTTAAGAGTCATTCTGTGAACTGCGTTTTCAGAGGACAGTGTACTGTGTCATGTTTGCTTCTTTGTTTCACTGCCCTGAAAGATGTAAGTTATTGAAGGTGCTCAAAGATTTGCACTGCAATTCACAAATCATCCCACATAGCTCTATTACCTGTTAATTGAAAGGCCTATTTTAACAATATGTTTGTTCTCTTTTCGTGAGCAGGAAGGTCTGTAATTCCATTTCATGAAACATTGCTCATCTGAGATGCCAGGAGCAGTGTGGACCAATAAACATTTTTTAGTGAATTAGTCTTTTAAAAACTTCAGTCCTGTGACTGGAAACTTGGCTCAGTGGATAAGAGCACTAACTGCTCTTGTAGAGGACCCGGGTTCGATTCCCAGCACCCACATGTCAGCTAACAACTGTCCTTAACGTCAGTTTCATGGGAATCCAACACCTTTTTCTGACCTCCGCAGGGTTTGCATGACACAAGTGGCCTTACATACATGCAGGCAATACACTCATACATATGAATTAACAATAATAAATAAAATATTTTTAAAACATCAGTCCCTGAGCAGTATTTTGAATAATTTGGTATGTGTGGAGTAGAGGATAGGTAGTTGAAAGAAGACTTACTGAAATTTAGGCATTCAGTGAATCACAAGTTATAGTAGCCAAGCATACAATGAAAATCACATAAATAAGCATCAAAACTTGAAATACTAATTCAAAGGAGGAAGAGAAGCTACTTCATAATGCAGATCACAAAAAGCAAAGTAATGTGTGTAATTAATGTGTTAGTTATAACTGGTTGCCCAATAGCTTTGTTCCTGTGCAGAATCATAGTGTGGTAAAGAAAAATAACTCAACTTAATTTCAGGAAACTAAAGAGAATGAGGATGAACCAGGGTCCTACAATCCCTTAAAGTCCATGGACCTAGTGCCCTAATGACCTCTCATTAATGTGTGTCCCTTTAAGGACTCCAACATATAGGTCTTTGGGGGAACATTTAAGATCCAGACTCTAGCAGATAGTTATGGATGCTGGAACAGGGCTGCTAGATCAGGGTCAGTAGGATGGGAATCAGAAGACCTGGACTTGTCTCATTTCTGCCTTGTTTTTTGTGTGCAGGTGAGTGAATATTTAAGCTCTGAGACTGTGATCTTTTTTGTTTCTAATATGGTAAGACTAGAGTATTAAAAATAACATACAATATACAAATATTTCTACAAAACATGACTTCCAGAAAATTTTCATAGCCTGGGGCTGGAAAGAAGGTTCAGTTGGTAAAGTGCTGGAGAGGCAGAGACAGGAGCCTCCCTAGCTCACAGATAATCTAAGAGAATGCGTGAGCTTTAATCTAAGTGCAGTGAGAGACCCTGTCTCAATCATCCAGTCAGTCAGTCAATCAATCAATCAGTCGGTCAATCAGTCAGTCAATATGGAGAGCCATAGAGGAATCTACCTAATGTGACCTCTGGCTCTACACACACATGCATACACATATATACAAGCATGAACACACACTTACACATCTACAACACACCCACAAACTTCATAGCCCTAAATTTCATGCAATTTTATAAGCAGCACAACATCAGCACTACAAACAAATTTAACCATTTAACCAAAACTAAATCTCAAGTCATCTATACTGGTAAAAATACTCCTGAAGCTGAAAAGACAAAACTGATGAAAACTTCACCAATACACAACTTTACCTTAGGGAGGATGGGGAAAGAGTGTCTTTGCCTTGGTACAAGGGGCGGGAAGGAGGACTGAGACTTTTGAGTGAAGAAAATAGGTGAAAAACTATACATACGAAAGGAGGCGTGAGCGCCCAAGAGAAGAATTTAGCTGACATAAGCTAAATGGAAAAATATAGAATGAAGCAGAGGCATGGCATGCTGTTCTGAACTTGCTCGGTCCAGTTGCATGGTGGATATTCATCTTGTACTGGGGGTGAACAACAAATAAGCTAGGAAACTATCAAATCTGAAACGCTTCATTAAACTGACTTGTTTTCCCCCATCTAAATAGCTTATCTGCTAATTCTTATTTCAGCAATCGAGCAGGAACAAAACAGGCTGTATCTGAGAGTTGCAAAGCACAATACAAACGGAGGCTAGTTTTATTAACATTATTGTATCCAGGTTTATAAAGAAAGGTGCAATACAACTGAAATCATTACTGTAATCAAGTCCTTTATGAATTTTTCATTAAATCTTCAATAACATGCAAATGGTTGTGTGCTGACTTAAGGAATATTAGTCAAATGAACTATTTGTGGCCTTGGAATCCTTTTTGAGTGATTGGAAAGTATCTTTAGATACAGCAATCAGTTAATATACCTCTGTTTATAAAAATTCCACTGTGATACCAGGACAATCTTGATATCTCTAGGGATCTGTTATTTAGTACAACCAAGCATTCTAGAAATAAATCTGTGAGCAAAATTGCTTAAATTTGGAAAGTTTTCTAATTTAAGATTGTGGGAAGTGTAAGTTAATATTATAGTACGGACCTATTTCTTTTCATGTCTCCAGACATCTGGAGAAGATGAAGGAGCTTCTTCTCTGGGTCCTCACTTAATAAAAGGTACCTCATCCCAGGCATTTTTGGTCTCCTTGCCTAAATGGTAGTTTCATCAGACACTGAAATTTTAAACAACCCGGAAGAAATTTTGCTGGACTCTAGAGTATGGAAAGGATTCCGGAATTCATTTAAAGGGAGGGAGGCAGAAGCAGCCTGAGGAGGAAGTCTGAGAAACTAAGGAGGACAGGAGTGTGTTGGTGAGTCTTATGAAAACAGTGTCAGGCCCACAGCCACACATGCCCTGGGATGTAGTAGAGCCTCAGGGATGTGGTCTCTGGATGGGATGGCTCTAAGGCTTGGCATAAAGGCCCATGCCATGTCAGATTTGACAGAAATACAACTTGCAGAAAGATTTTGGAACTCTTCATGTAGATGACTCCTACAAATGATAGGGGCCCTTTCCAAGGATCTGGGTCACATGTCAGAAGAGGTGCTCCTTCCCCAACCAAAAGAGCCAAATAGAGGGCTGAGGAGATGGTTCATTTGGTAAAGTGCTTGCTGTGCAAGCATGAGGATGTGACATCAGTCCCTAGAATCCATGCAAAAAGCTGGACATCGTACTACATGCTTGAAATCCTGTTGCTGGGGATCCAAGGACAGGAGGCTGCCTGGTGCTTACTAGCCAACCATCCTTTTCTGCTTGCCAAGTTCCAGGCCAATGAAAGATTCTATCTCCAAAACAGAGGGTAGATAGACCCTGAGAAGCAACACTGCAAGTTGATATTTGGTCTTCACAGGAATACATACCCACACACACAAAAAAATATACAAACACAGACACAAACACATACACACAAATATACAAACATACAAAAACACAAATACATACACAAACACAGGCACACACAGGCACACACATATAAACACACAAGTACACACAACACAAACATACCCATCTACATCTTTGTAGATGGAAATTTGAACTGATTGCATTTTGTTTGGTAAAATAAGAAAAATCCTGACAACTATTTACCTCTTATAGAAACTGGTGTTTATTTCCACTTGTGCTACAGAATATAATGTATATATAACAAACATAGATACCTTGTTCCTGGCTACTTAACCAGAAGGTAAATTGGTTTGATCTTTGCCTACTCAGGAGCTTCTCATGCACATGTGTGTTATATTTACCTTCATATAATAAAGAGCACACCGTGGTACTTAGAATACTGCCTTTGTGTTGTGTAATTTTCCATCTCATTCCTACTAGAGTTTCCAAGTGTCATAAGCAAGCATAAGCATCCTTGATTTCTGATCTGCTCCTATTATCTAATGATGAAACTGCTTTTTGACAACAAAGTAATTGCTATCAAAAAATACAATGGGATATTAATTAGTCATTTTGAAAATGTATTGTAATATAATAAATATGTATGACACAAAAGAGCAAAAAATTTCAGAATATAGATGCACAAATCATAGTAACACTATGTACTAAAAAATAAATATAGCCCATACTGTAATATAAGCCACAACAGGACCAAAGTGGACTGGAGGAACTCTACCTAGTGAAGGAGCTGTGCTAATTTGAGGTTCATAAGATGGTAAGATGAGGTTGGAACTTGCCTGAAGCTTTTATTTTTCCTCTGAAAATTATAGGGGGAGATTTGCAATGATGCCTTGAACAAAGATATAAAGAAATAGGGGGTTAGGTTAGGGTTTATATACCACCTGTAAGATAGAGTGTTTACAGAAACATTGAGAAACGCAGCATACATAGAAGTAGACATGGATGCAGAGAGAGATATACAAGCTGGAAGGGAAATCCACAAGTACAGAAAGAGAGACACATCAGACATGTGAAGAATAGAAAGGAATAAATCAAAATGTTAATGTAGAATGTCTCCATATAGTGGGTTTATGGGACATTTAATTTTCCTTTTAAAATTATTTACTGGTGCCAGGCGTGGTGGCACATGCCTTTAATCCCAGCACTCAGGAGGCAGAGGCAGGCGGATCTCTGTGAGTTCAAGGCCAGCCTGGTCCACATAGAGTTTCAGGACAGCTAGGGCCACAGGGAGACCCTGTCTCAAAAAGACCAAAAAAAATTATTTACTGGATTATTCACCTTGTTCACAATAGTTATGTGTTATGTTTACAGTTCTAAAAGCATCAAAAGTATTTTATGAATGAGCTACTGCTTAGGGTCTGCCTAAGGGTAGATACAGTGAATGGCCTCCAAATGAGAACATCAAATGTGAAATATGTTTACAACTTGTCCTAAAATACAACTTGTAATCTTTTTTTTTTTGGTGGTTCATAATTTTTGTAAAATTTTATTGAATTTTTTGTATATTTCATATAGAACACCTTAATCACCTTTATATCCCTTCCCTGCTGCACCCTCCCTTAGTACCCCCTCTCGGGAGTCAAGTTAGTGTTCTCAGACATCCCTCAGTGCAAGTTCATCTACCAAAGTCTAGTCACCCTCTCTAGAGTCCCTCCCTTTAAGAAGATCAGCTCTTCCTCACCCAGCACTAATCGGTTGCCAGTAGTTCTTAGGCTAAGATTGGATCCTACTGTCCATTTCCTGTGCTTGTGTTTGCATGGGTCTTGTGTATGTTGACACCATTACTATAGACTCATATGAGAAGGGTCCCAGGATCCAGATGGTCCTGTGCCTCCTCCCATGGCTCTTATAATCTTTCTGCCTCCTCTTCTGCAATGGTACCTGAGCCCTGGGTGGGTGGAGTTTAATACAGGAGTCTTCCTCAAGGACCCACACTCTGCAGACTCTTATTCTCTGTGCTTTGGCCATTTGTGTCCTTCTGTGTTCATGACTTGGTATTCTTTCTCCCTTCCCCTGGTGAGCTCCTTGTATGAGATATTTAAAGACAATAAGTGCATCTTAAAATGAGGCATTTCTACCAACAGCATTAGAAAGGATATTTGGGTAAGGTAGAGCCATGGCACAATCCAAAAATTGCAGCCACTTTTGTCTTTCATTTTAAGTTGGTGGAATGTAACCATCCTACCTTAATATTTCAGATAATGAATATATAAAAGACTCATCATCTCTATTCCCTAAGGAGGCTGTCAGGGTTATTAATAAAATGTTCTAAGAGGTTTGCTAATGAGCATACTGAATTGTATTCACTTCATTGAAATCTTACTTGTTCCCATTCTATGTTTATAAATATCTGTAAGACCAATTTTATTACACAATTCTTCCCCATTCCCATATTAATTGAAATAAAAACATATATCTTAAGGCTTTGAACCATGTGAGTTAGGTGCAAAAAAAAGAACAAGAAGTTTTTTAATATTCAAGTTGTTCTTAATTGAAAGGAGAAATTCTCAGGATGGATAATGGGAAGATTCATATTTCTTTAGCAATGACATTTTGATAATGCATGACTTAAACTGGGTATATGCCCATTAAGTATCTCTAAAGATATTCATGAGAGTATCAGTTGTACATTTTCGTCTAAGAATATTGGAAAGATTGCAAGACCCACAGGTGGTGGACGACGACCAGGAAGCAGCATTTTCCAGACACTGGGGAAGTTGCACATAGGAACTCAGAGCAATTCTGACAGCATGCACAAGACCTGCTCAAACTCAAGTCAGATAAAATCCCAGCATGGAGGGGGCAGGGAGGTGGGTATGCATGAACTCTGACCCCTAGCTGAGGACCCATTGGCATCTGTAGACACTGTGAGAGAAAAAGCAAGTTCTCTTTAAGGATGTGAACACTGGTAAGTCAACCACAGTCTAGGAAAGTTTCTACAGTCCATTTATGCAGCACAAATTGAACTGAGTTGGAGGGAAAATGACTACAATATAAGGTGGGGCTGAATCTGGGAGGGACTATGATCAAAATATATCCTATGAGGTTCTCAAAGAATTAATCAAAAATATTTTAAGGGATCATTGCAGAAGCAGAAACATTGTCAGAGCCAGGGATGGTCGTGAACACAGGTAGGTGGAGGCTTCCAGACCACTAGAGGCTTGCTCATGTGAGCCCATGGCAGCGGTGGTGTTGAGCTCAGGACAGATGTCAGCTCAATTAAACAAGGGCCCAAAAGGGAGGTGAGAAATAGATGGTGGGCCAGCACTAGATTGAGAACTATATGAGACTGATTGCTGCTGGATGGTGGAGAGTATGACCTACACACGACTACTGAATGGGTTGATTAGACTCCAGTGGACACATTTACACTGAAGGACATTTGGTTACAAACGCCTGAATGAATAGGACTCAGCATGTATGGCAGAGTGCATAGGGTATGGTGGAAGGATGGGGGAGGTATGGATGGGGAAGGGTGCAGTCACTGCCAGCGGTGGCCACTCTTCTGTTCTCATGGGTGCCATTCCTTTGTTCTCATGGGTGTTGAGGCTGCTCCTCTGCTCACCCAGGGCTGAGGCCACTCTTCTGCTTGCCCAGTGCTGAGGAAGCTCTTCTGCTTGCCTGGTGCTGTAGCAGCTCTTCTGCTTGCCCTGTGCTGCCTCCTGTTGTCACTGCTTATGCCCAGTCCCAGATCTCAGGGCTGGTGAGGAGACTGTGTCAGTGGAGCCGCATTCAGACATAGATCAGGTTCAGTGACACAGGTCTGCTTTATTGCAGGAAGGCACAAGCTTATATAGGGGTAGTGGTCCAATCACAGTACAGCAAGTAGGATACCTTATTAGAATAACAGGTTTAGCATCCTATCACAGTTCAGCAAGTAGGATACCTTATTAGCATAACAGACTTAGCGTCCTATTAGCATTACAGACTTAACGTCCTATCACAGAATACCAGGTAGGATGCCTCATTAGCATACTGGGTTTCAGATTACAGAGCTTGGATTCCTGGAAACCACGTGACCCTGACTGTTGCAGTATCTAAGTGTTGCAATTTGGATTAGGGAGTGTTGAGCTTTAGGCATCAGTCTTATGATCTGCCAATGGGAGCAAATGTCACAAGGCATTCCTTGTGGCTCCAGCGGTCAGGCCGTTGCCTCAGGCCTCCTGTATGGCTTTCTATAAGACTTTCACCCTAGGCTCAAGTCTGGCTCCCACATCTCCCCCTATTTTTGTTTTTAAATATGAAGTATAGTTTAGAGTATATAGCATATTGATATCAGTCCATATACATTGAGGCAAGGTAGAATGGCTCAGGGGGACATTGTATCAAGAGCTCAATCCCTCGTGCTGGCAAGCTTCCTTAAGAGCAGGTTGTGCCAACTCCATGCCAACCAGTGGGAGTTGAGATTCTTTGCCTTGGCATTGTTGTCCCCACCTCAAGGGTCATCCAGCATAATGGACTGTTCCTGTCTTAGGTTTTCCCATCTGTCAGGATCTTACCCATCATTGACTACCAGCCCTCAAAGGCTGGGTCCATTTCTGTGGTTTGGCAGAGGGAGAGGCAGTACATCCAGTATTGGCTTGTTTAAAGGCCTCCTCAGGGGTCAAGAATTTGTTGAAACCCATCAGAGGCCAAGTATAGGTTGGTAAGGGCAAGGAACAGTGGGTCCTTGTTTACAGAGACATGCCTGGCAAGATCCAGAGGCAGGGCAACAGCTAACTGAACCAGAGAAATATGAGTTTTAACAAAATTAAGGAGACCCTTGACAATACAGGGCCCAAAAATCAGGAGAAGAGTTAGTATAATAAGGGGACCAGCTAAGGCAGACAGGAGTGTGGTAAGCCAAGGGGAGATGGAAAACATAGATTCATACCATTCTTTAGACTGATGTCTCAGTCTCTCTTGTTCTAAGAGTCTTTTTTGGACTCTATGGAGTGATTTTTCTACAATTCCAGAATTGTTAGCGTAGAAACATTCTTCTCCCAAAGCTACACATAATCCCCCTTGTTGGAGGAGTATGAGATTAAGGCCTCTCCTGTTTTGTAAGACCATGTCAGCCAGTGAAGACAGTGATTATTGTAAATGGGAGACAGAATTTTCTAGGTCCGTTATGTCTGCATCTATGGCTTGGCTAAGAGCTTGGTAATTTTTGTCTTGAATAACAAGTGCAGAGGCACTCATACCTACTGCACCAGCCATGCCCAAACTGAGAAGGACCATGGTGGTAGTGATGACTTCCCTCTTATGTCGGGTAAAGGAAGACAGGAGAGAGGAGGGAGAGAGCCTGAGATCCATCTCCTCATCTGAAAGATAAATAATCTTAGAAATTAGTTGCACCAGGACACAAAATCCTTTGGTCTGGTTTAGAGTTAAGGCATGAACAAAAGAGGTTAGGCCAGAGGAGCAGGCCCACCAGGAGGTATTGGCAATATAAGATAATTGTCAATGGTAAGATAGTCTTAGTGATATTACAGAGTGAGGAATAGGGAGTAGACACCATTTCCAGGGGGAACTATACAAAGTCCTGATCCCTGAACAGAGGGCAAAGTTAATTTTGGCCCATCGTGGTCCCAATGCCATTCATGAGCAGAGGTAGCATTAGTGAAATTGTCCAGGAGAGCTATGCCATCGTAAAATGGGGGCTTACGGCTCAAGCATAGCCAGAAATTATTGGTATAGTTGGGTTTAGAGGCATTAAGTGCAACAAAGACAGCTTTAACCAGACCCAAGGGCCCTGGTGCCAGGGCTCTTACTGCCATATCTCAGGTTTAATTGTAGCTTAGGTTGCTTGTGGTAATAGAAGTGTAGGTGGAGTTAGGAATTGGCAAAAGAGCATGAAGGACCTGGTTGGGTCCCATGGCCTGGGAGGGTCGATATTGTGTGAGGTAATGAGCTGGATGGTGAACGAGAGCCCGGGATCCCAATATGACTTATAAAATCTCATATCCCAGGTTTTCCCAGAGTCCCACCCAGTAGCCCTTTTTCCCCCATTCTGTGAAGGAGATATTAAGAAGGGGGCATCTTCTATTAGAGAGGCTTGATGAGCTCCAACTGGAGCAGGTTTGTGGTGCTTGTTTTAAGGTGATATAGTCATTCGTTGAGGGGGGGTCCCAAGAGATGTCTCCAGTAGACACACAAGACCAGTCAGCACAATAAAAATCTGAAGGGCCTCCACATTTGCTCTTTTGATAGTTGGATCTATCATTACCTGAGCAAACATAAAGAGAGGTGCTGTAGGCAAGGTCTTCCTTCCAAGTAGGCATAAGCTCACTTGAAGTATAGGGAACCAGGTATTTGGGGGTGTGACTTTTGACATGGAGCTATCTCTCCATTGGCTACATTAACAATCTGTCAGGTAAGGTTGATGGGTTGGTAAGGGTTAACAAGAGTTGCTAGCACTTGAGAGTTAACAATACTGATAACATAAATAATAAGGAACATAGACAAAGGTTTTCCTCTAGATTGAGGACTTAGCTCAGCTAATGTCTCTATTTGTGGAGTGAAACATTCGAGGTCTCCCCAGGTTGGTGGCTTTTGTTGTCTGTGATGTTGATTTGGTCTCTTGGTGGTTTAGAGGTGTGTCGCTTCCTCCAGGGTCATGGCTGCCATCTCCAGGGTCAGTGGTTGTGGAGGGAGGTTTTCTGTTGCAGGCAATTCTGATGTTCCAGGCTGAGATTCAAATCGGGGCTGGAACATTATCTGGAAAGACACAAGCATAGCCTCACCCTTGTGTTAACAACAGATGTCAATAATATGATGGAAATATTTGAGCTTGCCAAAGGAAGAGAAGTAACGTCCATCTGCCAGATCTTGTTAGGGCAGGTGCGAGACCAATGACCCTGTCCTCCACAAGTCCAACATTTGCCCTTGTCTGTCTCGGCCTGTGGCTGGTGAGCAGCCAGTGCCTCAGCGAGAGCCGTGGCATGAGCTTGAGCAGTCCCCATATCCTGACAGGCCAGAATCCATTCAGAGACATCCTTGTGTCTAATGGGTCCTATGGCAGGCAACACTCGGTAGAGCAGCCTTCATATACAAGATCCTTGAGCAAAGCATCTGCGGCCCCCTGATGGCTGATTTTCCTATTAATGCTTTGTTGGCACCTTTCAACAGAGAAAGGCTCACCTGGTTTTTGTATCAATCTGGTCAATTTGGTATCATCATGAGTCGGCATACTTTGGAAAGCACAGAGCATGCAAAGCCACACTTGTTCAAAGTAGTGAGGAGGTCCCTGTGCCTGGGCTTGTAGGGTTTCAAAAGTGCCATGCCCTACCAAGGCATCAAACCAATGTTTTGGGCATTGGCATTTCTATTGTGCTCTGCCTGTTGTTTGCATTCATCCTGATAAGCAGCCTTCCATAAGAGAAAATCGCCTCCCTGTAGACAGGCACGGGCATTATTCTGCCAGTCATAGGGGGTGTTGGCCGCATGGATGATTGTATCTAATAGCTGACCAAACCAAGGGGAATGAATGCCATCCTCAATGGCTGCCTTACACAGCTTTTTTAAAGTATCACGAGAATATGGATTCCAGACATTAGGGTTTTGTAGTCCCTGATTGATGGTAACTGGGAAAAACTGTGGAAAATCACCCACTGTATCATAGGAGAGGGGCCTAGGGGAAGGGGCTTCCAATCCTCCTCTGGGAGGGGTAGATGGACTAGGGGGAAACTTCCTTAGAGCTAGTGCAAGAGGGCGGAAAGTAGACATCGCCCCTTAATGGTGGAGCAGAGGCTTCCTTAACTTCCCATTTTTCATCAGCACCAATACAAGATGGCAGAGGGTAGCCGGTGCCCCGTAATGGTGGAGCAGGGGTGATCTTGACTTCCTGTTTTTCATCAGGGGGACCCTTGGACCCAAGTTCATCATGTTTTTAACCTCATTATCAGCAGTCATCGTTTCCACATCAGAAGAGAAATCAGTTAGTTTGGTTTTGACTGGAAATGCCTGGGACAAGCCATCCCCACTATCCTGTTGCTTTATTTGTTTATCTATGTTTTGTAGTATGAGATTATTCTGCTCAGGGGCATTGGGGGGAACTCCCCAAAGCGAGGCCAGAATGGCAGTCGCAATGGGGTAGAATGGCTGAGATTATTCTGCTCAGGGGCATCAGGGGGAACTCCCTGAAGTGAAGCCAGAATGGCAGTCACAATGGGGCAGAATGGCCCAGATAATGGACACCCCTCCCTGACTTCTCTCTTCCTGGCCATGAATAGCACACAAGCCCATTGCTCGGAATCCCAAGAGCAGGAATCTGTAAACCAAGGAGCAAGAGCTAGCACTTCATCTAATACCTTAGTTACTTCCTTCTCTGTTACCCTAATTTGCCTACTCTTGAGGAGAGAAACCAGTGCAGCAGCACAGGGGCCGGCAGCAGCTGGAGGACTATTCCCCATAGTGGAAGTCACTCACCCTACAAGATGTACCCAGAAGGACTCAGGAGCCATTCAGGAAGATGAATGGTGGAGACAGGAATGACATGCCAAACCAAAGACTGCGAGCCAGAAGAGGAAGGACAGGAGAATGAAAGCAGTGAGCACCCACGGAAGAAACACTGGCAGAAGTGGCATCAGGAGCCCCAAGTGTTACAGCTCAGAGTGTTACAGATCAGTGTGTTACAGTGCCATGGGGCAGGCTTTTCGAGCCCCACGTTGGGCGCCAGCTGTGGTCACCGCCAGCAGCGGCTGCTCCTCTGTTCTCATGGGTGCTGCTCCTTTGTGCTCATGGGCATTAAGGCTGCTCCTCCACTCGCCCATGGGCTGAGACCACTCTTCCGCCTGCCCTTGGCTGAGGCAGCTCTTCTGCTCTCCAGGTACTGAGGCAACTCTTCTGCTTGCCCTGTGTTGCCTCCTGTCCTTGCTGCTTCTGCCAGGTCCCAGACCCCAGGGCTGGTGAGGAGACTGTGTCAGTGGAGCCACATTCAGACACAGGAGACCAGGTTCAGTGACACAGGTCTGCTTTATTGCAGGAAGGCCAAGCTTATATATGGGTAGTGGTCCAATCACAGCACAGCAAGTAGGATACCTTATTAGCATGACAGACTTAGCATCCTATTAGCATAACAGACTTAACGTCCTATCACAGAATAGCAGGTAGGATGCCTCATTAGCTACTGGGCTTCATATTACAGAGCCTGGATTCCTGGAAACCACATGACCCTGACTGTTGTAATATCTAAGTGTTGCATTTGGATTCCAAGCGTGTTGATTAGGGAGTGGCGAGCTCTAGGCATCAGTCTCATGATCTGCCAATGGGAGCAAATGTCACAAGGCATTCCTTGTGTCTCCAGTGGTCGGGCCATTGCCTCGGGCCTGCAGTATGGCTGTCAATAAGACTTTCATCCTAGGCTCAAGCCTGTCTCCCACAGAAGGGGGGGTCTGGATTTCAGTGGGAAATGTATGAAATTCAAAAAGCTAAATAAAAAATAAGGCATCCTTAAAAGTAGCCTAAATTAATTTTCCAGGCTGAAAATATTTCAAAACAATAAATTTCTAAAGTTTTGTTGTTAAATTTTAAGAAGGAAAGAAATGGGACTCAATGTTAAATTTTAGAGCAACCCATTTTGAAGACTTCCTCCCTGATGCAAGGAGACATCACTCTACTTCTCAGTAAAACCTTCCCTGCTTGCCTTTCAAAGAAAGTTGAAATTCACTTTCAAATAACATGCTTTTAAAATGAATATTTGCTATCCATGCACTGTAATTTTTGTCCTTATATTAAATGATATTAATGTTAAATTCAAGAATTTTTGAAGATAATTTTGAGAGTGCTCTGTTAAGAATTTATTAGAATTAGGTTTAAAACTTTCTTTGTCAGTGTATGATTTATATTAAAAAAATAAGGCATTTGTTATAAACCAAAACATACATGATTCTAATAATTGCCAACTTGATCTTTCCCTTGCATAGCTTTCCAAATGGTTAAGGAAGCTTGAGCTCCAATTAAAAACACATATCGTAAAGCTCACCTACCCAGGACTCGGGGACCATTGCAGAACAGCGGGCAGAAAGACTGTAAGAGTCAGGGATGGTGCATGAACATAAAGAAACAGAGGCTTTCAGGCTTCTGGGAACTTGCTCATGAACTTGCAACAATGGCGACAGCATACATAAACTCAGCATAGAACAGGGAAAATGGCAGCAGGCCCAAACCCTAGCCAAGGAACTATTGGGAAATCTTCTTTAACAGGGTGACTCTAGATAGGCTGACTAGACCCACTGGATGAGCTTGACTGAGGGATATCTGCATTTAAATGACTGGATAAGATTTAACATATATGACAGAATACCTGAAATCTTGTCAGGGAGAGCTATCAGGGGCAGGGAGGGGTTCTGAAGTTGATTAAGACCTGTTTCATGAAATGTACAAAAACTCAATAAAAAATTTAGGGAAAAAGTACATATAGAAGCCAGGAATGGTAATAAAGGCCTGTAATGTCAGCACTTGGGAAGTTGAGGCAGGGGGATCAAGGCTAGTTTAGGCTGCATAATGAGATCCCATCTTAGAAAAACAAGGAAGCAAAGAGAAAAAGGGACATGTAGGGGGAGTTTCCTCTTCAAGAAAAGGTTTGTGCTAAGGAAGCTTTGGTATAATACATTTAAATTTCTTCTGTGATAGGTACTTCTATATGACCTTGCACAGGAATCCCAGTCAGGAGTAATTATCTTCAGTGTAGTCTATTACATAACCGGAAGGTTATGTGCTTCAGTATCTTTAAAAAATTATATAAAATAGGGGCTGGAGAGATGGCTCAGGGGTTAAGAGCACAGACTGCTCTTGCAGAGGACCCAGGTTCAATTCCCAGCACCCACATGGTGGTACGAACCATCCTTAACTCCAGTTTCAGAAGAATCCAAAGCCCTCTTCTGACCTCTGCGGCATTGCATGAAATGGGTGTGCTCACATACATGCAGGCAATACATTCATACACACAAAATAAAAATAATAAAATATAAAATATATAATAAATAAAATATTAAAAAAATATACAAAATAATTTCTCATTTTTCTTAGCTACACACACACGTATTTTCTACTAGCTGTTTATGTAATGCATAGTGAAGAACTGTCAAACATTTCTGTGAGTCTTCTTCAGTTTCAAAATGGACTGGGTCTGTCCAGGTTCTTGAATTCAAGTCACCATCTTAATCACCTTCACACTTGCTTTCATTATTTGATCATTTTACTTGCATTTAGTAAATATGTGGTCTGGATCACACTTTACATCCCTTAATTAGTAACCTTTTAAATGACGCATGTGAGGATCAGAGAAGAAAGTCCATACTCCTTCAATCAATTCCTTTTAAAAATGAATTAATGGTGAATTAAAGTGCAGCTTCATAAGAATAGAGCAAAATTTATAAATATATAATTACAGAAAACCAAAAACCAAGTTATTTCCAATGCTAACATTTTATATACCTTGTGAAATATTTTCTTGTGGATTATTGCTTCAATTTTTAAAATAAATTGTCATGAAATGGGTCCCCCCAAAGTAGAAGGAAATATGCTCTGGGATAAAGAAGCTGTGATTAGATTTGGGCTTAGTGAGTAAAGTGTCACCATGCAAATCTGAGGACCTGAGTTCATGTCCCCAGCACCCATAGAATAGTCTTCAGACCAGTGACATCTGTAATCCCAGAACTGGGGAGATGGAAACAGGAGGCCTGGAGTTCACTGGCAAGCAGGCCTAATTGAATTTGTGAACTCCAGGTTAATAGGTGAGTTCCTTGTCTCCAAAATTAAGGTGGATAATGACAAGGAACGCACCCACCATGGATCTCTGGTTTCCATAAGTATTCACATATGCAGACACATGTGTACACACCCACATGAACATGTACATCACCCCCCAACACACACACACGGACACACACACACACACAGGAACAATGAGGCTTTGGTCAGCAGTGAAAGCTCCTTACAAAGAGTCACAGCTCACTGATGTACGTGCAACACTCTTAGCACTTAGCATATGAGTGCTCCAGTTCTGAAGGGTGGCAGATCTGGTGGCATGGGCTGCATTCGCCCACGAGGAGCAGAGTGTTGACATGTCTGAAGTGTTGCATCATCGAGCTGCTCTGAACCTAGGCAGACTCACAGTTCTGTCACACGGAATCACGGAGCAGATGCTCCCTCAGTACTCACCTCTTTGTCTGCATATTTAAGAGGCCAGCTACTAATATGATTTGCATTCTGATATTTTGTGTTATGCACCAGCATGAATATTGTTGATGGGTTTAGTTGAGGATAGGTTTGCCTATGTAGTTCCTCTAAAAATATTATTGTAGATCTCAATATATTTTCTCGAGTGACCTTGTTTAATTTGAATGGAGACTTTTAATTAAAGTCTGCAAAGTTTCTCAATGTGCCATATGGTTTGCCTAAAAGATTTAGAATAGAAGTAAGGATAATTACTGTTTTCAGAATGGCTAAAAGAATATAGGAGCAGCTATCTATCAAACATGACTCAATTGTAAAGGAAAAATTGAAACAACATTAACAAGTTTTAAATTATGTGTTTAAATTACATTCTCTCTGGACATTATGTAGGTAAACAACCAATAAATGCAATAAAGAGTGTCTTTCTAAAAAACTTATGTTGTTGTTGTGATCAGATGTAACTTATTCCATCAGTATTTGTGGTTACTTGAGAATATGGCAAAATCTGAAAAGAGAATATTCATTCCTATGAAAACATAATTCTGAAAAATTGTCTTTGTTTTAAATATTGAAGTTTACTCTTGAAATTATGATTTCTAAACATGAGTATTATCCCTTGCTTGTAGTAGATCTTAAGTTACTGAGGACAGTAAATAGAATGCTCAAAAGGCACAATGATAACAATGACATCACCTATAGAATGTGTAACATAACACTGATGGCAAGTAGAGACCAGTAGCTACCTGCCATTGGGGATTTCAGATCTCCTTATTTAGAGCATGATGCATGTAATTCATATTATTATAGTGAGATTCATTCTTACAGTAAAGTTGACATTTTTTTTTGTAATAAGTTGTACTTTTTCAGCACTCTTTCCTATACCTAGGTTTAACCATTAGTAGCAGTTCTGTTTGCTTCCTTAATAACCTCCTGAAAATGTATGAAAATATATACGTATCTGTATATATACATCTATATGTAGAAAACAAAATATCTATACTATGTCATGGAATATATATATATATATATATGTTTCATTACAATGTATTTAAGTATGATTTACTTGGGACTGGAGAGATCTCTCATTGGTTAAGAGCACTGGCTTCTCTTGCAGAGGACCCAGGTTCAGTTCCCAGCACCCACATGACAGCTAACAACTGTCTGTTATCCCAGTTCCAGGGGATCTGATGCCCTCTTCTGACCTCCATTGGCATTACATGACATGGGTACACTTACTTCATGCAGGCAATACACTCATACAGATAAAATAAAAATAGTAAATAAAATTTTAAAATGATTTTTACCCTTTTATAGTCTTCCCTTTTTACTTAACCATGTTAAAGCATGTAAATAAATGTTCTTTGAATATGTTTATTTTGTTTATTGCTGCTAGTTTATTCTGTTAACTAGATGGATAAGTGTTTTATTTAATTCACTCCTTTTAAAATCAGAGTGGTATATTTTTTCCATCATTGAAGCTACATTTTACAAAAGTTTAAATGTGATTCTTAATGAGATATTTTAAGACTGGAGTGTTAATTGTAAAATAAATCTATCACATTTAAAACACATTTATATTACTTTCTTCTGCATCTCTTTTTTTGTGTAAGGTAACCTCTATTGCATTTTTCTCTTTTCTGAGAATTCAAGTTCCTCTACAACACTAGGCAGTGAAGAATAGCTAGAGCCAGTTTCCTCATAAGTAGGTACAATTCTGTAAATTAAAGTCTACCTTGAAGTAAAGTTTATATGTTGGGTTGAGAGTCTCATTTTTGAGACTGTATTATAAAATCCTGACCTACTGCAGCACATTTTTCCAATTTCCAATCAATGTCCATTCAAGCAGAGCACTGACTGCTTCATAAGCTAAATTAGAGCGCCTTCTTAGAGCTGATAATTCTTGGTACAGCCTCTTGAGCATCAAGCGCAAATTTCAAGAGAATCCGTCCCTAGACAAATTCAGTGTTATCAGCTGGAATCCAGGCAGCTCGCGCTTCCCTTTGAATGTTACTAGCCTGTACTTTTCCATCTCTTTCATTTGTGATGCCTTTGTGAATCCACAAAATCACGTTCTGAGCAGCAGTATAAGAAAGAGCATAGAGGCTAGATGCATGTTTCCTTTACGAAAGCACTTCAGCTCCTCCAAATTTCTCCTTGTTCAATTCTCACTGAGAACTTCATCTATGTCTTGTTTGCCTGCTGTCAGAAACTCTTCCATGATAAACCTGGAAATGTTTTCCTCACACAGTCACACCTGGTGCTCAAAATGTTCCCCTCATTGAATCGGATACAGTCTCAAAAATCATAATAAATTTAAATCGGGATCCATTCGGCAACATTTGTTGGAATACCTCTAAAATTAACTAAGCATATTCTTGGCACCACTGGATTATTTAGATTGATAATGTCTCTCCTGACAAGTGAATATTTTATCATGCTTTTCAAAAATGTTAGGCAAGCCATTTTTGTTCAAAGGGAGCATTTTCTATTTATGTCTATTATTTATGTTTAACTAATAAATCTCTTTTGACTATCTGTTGTGCCCCAGATATTATGCTAAGAGATGACCTTTGTCTACATTTACATCATATACTAATAATTGTACATAGCAAAGGACAAAGGTCAAAGAACACTGGATTCATCATCTAAAGCCAGGTTATTGGATCGAACTCTCATGTTTAGTTAGTATCTAACTTTGGCTAGTTTATTTAAAATAAGTCAACTTTATTTACATGTACCTCAAGTGGGGCTGATCATGCACTCTTCACTGACTTCATAAGAATTAAGCAAATGCCAAATCTTTTTGATATTGATTAATGCAAATCATAGCTATAGAAACTTAATTATCCGTGTTTCCTGCCCTTCATGAGCTTCTATTTCATTGGAAGAGAGTAGAAATATACTTCGGAATAGTTATCAGAGCAGAATACTCATCAGGGAGGAGGATATAAAGATACTGTGGAAGATTTCCTAGGAACTAATGCATATATAGTGGGAGACTCTAAGCAAGTCTTCTGAGAAGACAAAAATGCCAGCTGTAAAAGAGGAATGTTGGAATGTAGAAATGGTACAGAGTGAATGATTCAGGTGTGGAGTTAGCAAATCCTATGAGACAATAAGTAGTACAGTTTGTCTAGAACTATGAGCAGTTTAGGTTTGCTTTCTGTTGCTGTGAGAAAACACTGATCAAAACCATTTTGGTGAGGAAAGTTTAATTTCTGCTTACAATTCCCAGGTCCCAAGCTGCTGAAATTC
Source organism: Nannospalax galili (assembly GCF_000622305.1). Taxonomy (NCBI): domain Eukaryota; kingdom Metazoa; phylum Chordata; class Mammalia; order Rodentia; family Spalacidae; genus Nannospalax; species Nannospalax galili. Next base: position 3,218,991 of record NW_008335436.1, on the reverse strand, counting down.
AGAGTGGGAACTCAAGTCAGGAACCTGGGGGCAGGAGATGAAACAGAGACCATGAAAGAATGTTGCTGAGTGACTGGCTTCCCCTGGCTTCCTCAGTTACCTGCCTAGACTTGATACTACTTATAGAGGGCAGGAGCCTCCCACATCAATTAGCAATCAAGAAAATGACCCACAGACATGCCTACAAGTCAATCGGATAGGGAAAATTCTTTGATTAGTATCATTTCTTCTGTCAAGCTGACAATGAGGGTTAGCCGTCACCAGTCCACCCCTTGTCAAGTTGACACACAAACACATCACTCTTAAATGATAACCTTCTCCTTCCTGTACACCCCCAAGATCTCATGTCAATATAATACAATAAAATTCAGTGTAACTCTCACAGTCTTTTTAAATTCCAATGATGTAAGAGTCCAAGTTCTCTTTAAAAATCTAAAGTCTCTTTACTGTGGGCTCTATGAAATCACAGATAAGTTACATACATTATTATCCCAAGAGGGAAGAACCAGAGTGCAGTTACAATCAGATCAAAGCAAAATTGAAATCCAACAGTATAAATAGCCCAGTGTCTGACATCCAGGACTCACTCATGACCTTCTGGGGTCTAAAGGGCTTGAGTATCTCTGCTTCTCAAGTTCTGCCACCCACAGCACAGAGTATATATGATAGTGTCAGGACAGCCCCACTCCACACTCAACACCAGCTGCTGTCCTTGGTGGTCTCCCATGGTTCTGGCATCTCTAATACGCCAAGGTTTCTTCTGTATCTAAGGCTGCAACTTCACCAGTGACCTCCCCTGGTCTCTCCTCAGGGAGAATCTGACCCTGCCACACAGTGCCAAGCCTCAGCTCTTGTCCATGACTTCTTTATGCTTTCAAAACCAGTATCATATGGGAGGTTCTAATGCATTTTTTGCCAAGTTCTGCTGCCAGTTTGATGCTCAGCCTTGGCCACACTGACTGGACCACAGCTTCTGTGTGCTGACCTGAGGAAATAGTTCCCTGACTTTACCTACTTGGTGCTGGTACTTTAATCACAGCAGATTTTTTTTTTCAGTCCCAGATAACCATCATCAATTGTCCCAGGAAAGCAAAGGCTTTACTGCTACAAATTCTTAATTCAAATATATCAGAACAGCCCTGATAGAGTCTTTGAGGGACCCTTAAACTTGCCTCTGAAACTTCATGACATCATCTTCATTGCTCTCAATATTCTCATCCTCTGAGCTTCCACACAACGGCCCATTAAGCTCTAAGGATTGAACAGCTTTTCCAGCCCAAAGTTCCAAATGCTTTTACAACCCTACCCCAAAATAACCAGGACAGCAAGATCCCATTCCTGCTACCAATCTCTGTTCTGGTTTGCTTTCTATCACTGTAGTAAAACACTAACCAAAACCAACTTGGGAAGGAAAAGATTTAGTTCAGTTACTATTACACTGCTCAGGTCACAATCTGTGATTGAGAAAAGTCAGAGCAGGAACTCAGATGCAGAAGCTGAAGAAGAGAACGTGGAGGAACATTGCTTTGCGCTTGTTCAACTACCTGCCTAGGAATGATTCTGCCCACAGTGAGCTGTGCCCTCCCACATCAATTAGCAATTGAGAAAATGCCCCACAAATACATCTATAGGCTAAGCTTATAGAACTACTTCCTCAGCTGAAATTACCTTTTCCAAGATATGTTAAGTTGACCACCCAGATTAGCCATCACGAGCACATAAAGCAAAACGGTGAGACTTAAGTATAGATAAAATATAATATATCATATTAGGAAAAGAACTGACTTAGATGCAGGACTTTGTTATCCACTCTGCAAACATGAAGGGCACACTGAAATTTGCTATTAACCAATAAATCAGTATCTTTCTAAAGTAGCTGGTAACTTTTAGAGACCAGGTAACATCTTTTTTTATACATGAGATACTTCAAATTCAGTAAACAGCAAGATAAAGATAAACTTGGACCAAGCCATTTTAGCAATGCAAAAGTCAACATGATTATACCACCAGAGGAGATTTCAGTGAAGTGTAGACAGTAAATGTTAGACAACTCGCTCTGCAGTTGGAGGGATATCAGAATACAGATAGAAAGAGTGTGAAAGATGGAGGATAGGGGACATAATGAAAGGCAAAGGAGAGGGAAAGACAGAAACCGAAAGGAATAGCTGCAGTGATGTTGGAGAAAAGGGAAAGCAATCAGATGAATTCTCCAAGGACTGGCATTTATATTGAACCCAAAGAAGAAAGGGAAGAGGAATGGAAAGTAGGTATTTTATGACAGAAAGAGAAAAGATAACAGGGTTCTTGATAGATAGCTCAAGGTTTACTGTAAGATGAAAGGGAGGCAGAGCCTGAAACACAAAAGCTGAGTACAGGATGATCTTGTAATTGACGGGATCACTGCAGGCCTTCTACAGAAAAATGAAAGGGGGGGGATGTTATTGCTAATGGTATTTACTGAAATATAAATATATCACATCCTATTTCCTTTCTTCCCTGACATGGTGGAAGGTATTATTAATTAGTATTACTGTTTTGATTTGTCTTGTTTTGTTCATTGAGTAAGGGTTTACCTGTAGCTCCAGCTGGCCTGAAACTACCTATGTAGAGCCAAGCTGGTCTCAATCTCACAGAGATCTGCCTGTCTCTACCTCCTTAGTGCTGGGATTAAGGGCGTGCACCACCACACTCATTTTAATAGTTTAGTTTTTTTAAATTTTATTTATTATTTTTATTTTATGTGTATATGTGTATTGTCTGCATATAGGTAAGTGCACTCGTGTCATGCAATGCCTGGGGAGGTCAGAAGAAGCTGTCGGATCCCCTGGGACTGGACTTACAGACAGTTGTTAGCTGCCATGGGGATGCTGGGATTCGAACCCAAGTCTGCTGCAAGAACAACCAGTATTCTTAACCTAACCCCTGAGCCATCTCTCCAGCCCCAATAGTTTAGTTTTAAAAATGTACCCTTTGTGTTGACCCTTCTCTTTGTAGACTGGACACTGGTTTAGGTCCATCTGGTGGAGTCTCCACGGCCTCCTTGATCAAGAGAATAGGTGACCATAGTTACAGGACATTTTGAGAGATGGACATAGTTCCCTGGAACTTAGTAGACCTAGGAGGGAAAGGAGCAAAAACTGTCCTTTATGTCCCTCTGTCCAAATTAGTATAGGCCTCATAGCATGGCTGTTAAACATCCAAGAAGGTTAGTTCCACCAGTCTGGTACTTTTAATTACCATGTGCTGTGTAGATAAAGCTTGGGCAAAAACCAAACACTATCAGATAAACTTTGCCTAGACATAGATCACATTCTTTGATCTCTTTATATGTATAATTTGTCAGTAGGTTGTTGGACTAATAAGGTTCCCTCTGTTTTTTTTTTTTAAACTAGCTAGGCATTATTTATCTCTCCCATTGTCTAACCCTTCTACCATTGTTTCCCCATTTAAGATATCCCCATTTTTCCCATTTCTACCTTAATAATACCCTTCTCCTATGGTCCTACCTCCCTTAAGCGCCTTCTTTCCCTTTCCCCCCCTCCTTAAAATAACCCCATTTTAATTCATATCTCCCTTATTAACACCTGTTTCCTACTTTCTTCTCTTTCAGATTCTTTCTTTTCCTTTAAATTCCTGGTTCCTTTTCATTATCCTGTTTCCTGTAGTTATGTCTGAATACGTACTCACTTATAAGGATTTGGTATTAGGATCCATATATAAGGGAGAACATATGTCATTTTGTTGTTGTTGGTGGTGGTGGTTTGTTTTTTTCTGAGTCTGTGTTACTTAGTATAAAAGTTTCTAGTTCCATTCATTTACCTGCAAATTTCATGATTTTGTCTTTCTTTATTGCTGAGTAAAACTCCATCGTATAAATGAACCACATTTTTATTATCCACTGGACAGTTGAGGGACACTTAGGTTGCTTCCATCTCTTAGCTGTTGTGAAAAGAGCAGCAACAAACATGGATGTACAAGTGTCTCTGCATTAGGATGAGTTTTTTGGGTATATGCCAAGCACTGGTATAGCTGGGTCAAATGGTAGGTTCATTTGTAGTTTTTTTTTTTTAATTTTTAAAAAACTTTGAGAATTTCATTCATGCATATAAGGTGTTTTGATCAAATCCACGCCTGATCTCTCCCCTTCAACATTCCCCCCTCTGAAGAGGTAACCCTAAAATCTTTTAAGGATTAGATACAAGCTCCCAAATACTTTTGACATTTTTGGCCTTTGGAACAGAGTATGTTGCTCACAGGCCCAAGAACATTTTGACTTAACCAAGAAACTGGTTACATTTCTATGGGGACTTTTTACCCTGACTGCCTGGCCAATTCCTACCTCCTATTCTTATCATGCCATCCTCTGAAGGGGTTACCCAAATTGCCAATAGAGAATAGGGACACAGACCGCTTGTTTCTTCCATGCTGAACAGGGATGCAGGGTGAGGTAATTGGAGCATCCCTTCAGTGTGTCTATCTAAAAGACTCCTAAATTGCATAGCTCTTATCTCTAAAGGGAAAAGAAAGTCCTTAAAACATCAATAGGAGATGTGAAGGAGAAGTAAAGGCAAGAGTAATTAGCATTACAAGTTCTAGACAGGGAGCTAGAAAAAAGTCAGAACAGGGCACTTTTCAAAGGCTCATTCATTAAAAGAGTGCAAGCAGGATCACCGGACCCTCGCCTGAGTATCCAGCCACTCTTCCCAGCCAACTATTCCAGGCTTGGAAGACAAAAGAAAAATGAGGAAGAATCCAATAGAGAGATGCTTTTGGAAGCTCTTGTCAAGAAACTCCAATGGACTCTCATTTGTTGTTTTTTAAGAGTTCTTCATACTGCTTTCCATAGGGGATGAAAAAGTTTGCAGTCCCAACAGCAGTGGATGAGCATTCCCCTTTCTTCTTCAGCATTTGGTGTCATTTGTTCCCTTGATCTTAGCCAGTCTGACTGGCGTAAGATGAAATCTTAAAGTGGTTTCAATTTGCAGTTCCCTAATTACTAGTGATGACGAACACCTTTTAAGATGCTCCTTGGCCATCTTTACCTCTTCTTTTGAGAATTCTATGTTCAGTTCCTTTGCCCATCTTTTAACTGGGTTACTTCCTTTCTTGATTCTTTGTTTTTTGAGTTTGTTATATATTCTGGATGTTAAACCACTGTCAGATATGTCGCTGGTGAACATTTTCTCCCATTCTGTGAATTTTCTCTTCACTTCCTTGGTTGCTTCTTTTGATGTGCAGAAGCTATTCAGTTTAATGAGGTCCCATTTGTTGATTCTTGACCTTGTTTCTGGGGCAGTTGACATCTGGTTTAGAAAATCCTTTCCTATACTTATACATTGTAGGTTGTTGCCAATGTTTTCTTCTAACAGTTTCAGAGTTTTAGGCTTCACATTGAGGTATTTGATCCAGTTTGAGTTGACCTTTGTTCTAGGTGAAAGACAGGGATTTAGTTTCATTCTTCTACAGGTGGAGATCCAGGTTTGCCAGCACCATTTGCTGAACATGCTGTCTTTCCTCCAGTGAATGTACTCGGCCCCTTTGTCAAATATCAAGTGGCTGAAATTGCATGTACTCATATTTGAGTCTTCAATTTTGTTTCATTGTTCTATGGGTCTATTTTTGTGCCAGTACCATGTTGTTTTTATGACTATAGCTCTGTAATACAGTTTAATATCTGGTGTAGTAATCCCACTGGCATTGCTCTTCGTGCTCAGAGTTGCTTTGGCTAACCGAGGTCTTTTGTGCTTCCATATGAATCTTAAGATGTTTTTTTCCAAATCTGTGAAAACTGTCATGGGGATTTTGATTGGCATTGCATTGTATCTGTAAATGGCTTTCGGTAGGATGGCCATTTTCACAATATTAATTCTTCCAATCCATGTGCATGGGAGGTCCTTCCATCTTCTGATGTCTTCCTCAATCTCTTTCTTTAAAGATTTAAAATTTTCATTGTAGAGCTCTTTAATGTCTTTGGTCAAGTTTATCCTGAGATTTTTTTTTGCAACTATTGTGAAGGGGAGTGTTTCCATGTGCTCTTTCTATGATTGCTTGTTATTGGCTACAGACCTTTGTAGATTAATTTTGTTACCTGCCACTTTACTGAATGTGTTAATCATTTCTAGGAGTTTTCTGGTGGAATTTTT
>NW_008335436.1:3212272-3212502 GCF_000622305.1 Nannospalax galili | reverse complement strand
AAGCATGTTGAATTTTGTCAAAGGCCTTCTCTGCATCTATTGAGATGACCATGTGGTTCTTGTCTTTGAGCCCATTTATATGATTCATGACATTTATTGACTTACATATATTGAACCATCCCTGCATCACTGGAATACAGCCAACTCGATCATGGTAGATGATCTTTTAGATGTGTGTCTGTATGCGGTTTGCACGTATTTTGTTGAGAATTTTTGCATCTATATTCATT
>NW_008335436.1:3201754-3211995 GCF_000622305.1 Nannospalax galili | reverse complement strand
GGCTAGCGGTCTGTCAATCTTGTTTATCTTTTCAAAGAACCAGCTCTTGGATTCGTTGATTCTTTGTATTGTTTACTTTGTTTCAATTTCATTAATTTCTGCCCTGATTTTTGTTATTTCTTCTTGTCTGCTGGGTTTGGCTTTCATTTGTTGTTGCTTTTTAAGTGTCTTGACTTGCAATGTTAAGTCATTTATTTATGTTCTTTCTGATTTTTATTGTAGGCATTTAGACCTATAAACTTCCCTCTCAGAACTGCTTTCAATGTGTCCCAGAGGTTTTGTTGTGTTGTATTGTCCTTTTTGTTTAGTTCCAGAAACACTTTTATTTCTTTCTTAATTTCTCCTTTGACACATTCATCATTCAGGAATGTGTTGTTTAATCTCCATGTGTTCATGTGGTTACTGGGGTTTCTTCCGGTGTTGATTTTAAGCTTTATTGAATTGTGGTCTGATAGAATGCATGGAAGTATTTCAGTCTTTTTGTATTTGTTGAGTCAAGATAATTATAAGTAGGCCCACACTTTGACTGGGAATGATTAATTAAGCATCCCCCTTGCTCCTATTTAAACCTAAATCTCATGTTAGAATTCCAAAGATAGCTTTGTGGGGGGTGGGGGGGATCACTGAACCTCTGTTCTTCTCCTCATTGTGGCCATATTGAATAAAACCTCCAGTTTCTGTCTTTTCCTATTACCTTTTCTCTTCAGTTGGCCTGTAGAAGATGGATAGCTGAAGCGTTAAGGTCCCCAGGGCCCAGGCTTTGATGCCTACATCTCTAGTAAGAAAAGCAGCAATGTTGAACCACGGGGCCTATGTGAGATGAAACAATATGCAAGAATTAGCACCAGTCCTCAGTACATGCTCCATCAGACACTGCATTTACTAATTCAAAACTTCAAGTTGAAATTCTTAACCATTTCAAAGTTGTGATTATGGTACAGTAAGCAGTAAGCATGGGGATGTCCTAAACAGAAGCCCTGCAATCAGGGGCTGATCGTGTGTGTGTGTGTGTGTGTGTGTGTGTGTGTGTGTGTGTGTGTGTGTGGCATAGATCTGGGTCACCTTGGAAGTGAAAAGTAATCTGGACATCTGAAATAATGAACAAATTCAAGCTTGTGGCCAGGCTGGGATGCAGTCTAGGTCTCACGTGTTAAAATTTTCAAAAGTTGAAAGGCTCAATACTTTGGTATACGGATAAAGTCCAGTCATCAGCCACATGACTAGTGGATTTTTGTGTTTGCTTTGTTATAGATGCCAAATTTAAAACATCACTAAATAATTCACTAGGAAATAAATTTCAGAACATAAAAATAATTTTACAAGATTCTTAAGCTCTGAGAGATATCTAAATTATTTTCTCCCAGTTCCATTTGACCAAGATTAACAATAGAAATCTGAAAAATAACATTGCTTTGCTGTAGTAGAGATATTTAAATATAATCTTTGTCCCGATTTTTGGAAGTATTACCTTGAGGGTTTGACATCCAGGAAACTTGCATTTAATCCACAAGTGCTAATATTTCTGAAATAATTCAAAGCAGTATAGCATCAGATAACATATGAGCTATTTCATAATAATAGAAGCCACTTTTAACTACAGGGTAAGTGACTGCATTAAAAAAGAATATAATTATTTTAATGGATTTCTAATTAAATGCTTAAATCCTTGATATTCTAAATGGGCACTTTCAATTAAATTTAACTTTCTTAGAGATTTCATGGACAGAAAGAAAGGAAAAGAATGAAGAAAATCATTTTTAAGATCCTGTTTTTAGTTTTTGTGTTCATCATATAAAAGAGGGCATGGAGAAAGAACACAAAAAATACAAAGAATTAGTAAGTGAACGTGTGAGCAGACATGTATAAAAAGAAAGCATGGGCTAAACACCAACATGGCATGCTTCTTGCAATAAAGTACACATTTTAAAAGGTACCAGTTTCACTCAATGATTAACTAGTCAAATATTGCTTGGCTTATTTTATGTTAGATTGTTTATAAATATTCTGTTTTTAGATAGCTCTTATTCTGAGGGAGAAATTATAATCGTGGATTTTCCATCAAAATGCTTTATAATAATATAATGCAAAGAACAAGAGGAGGGAAACCATAGAAATATTTAAGATGAATAACCAATGTTCTCCCTCCAGCTGAGCAATCCCAAAATTTTATATTTTGTGAAGGTAATATGAGGAGGCTATCAGATTTTCTCCAAATACTATGTAATTAAGCACATTTGACACCCTAAAGTCTTATATGACTTCAAAGATGGCTAATTGATTATTTCTTTATTTTGAAATAGAAACTAAACACTTATTTGAATTAAAGGCAGTGGACTTTATATAGGGAGATAGGAAGGGATGGACAGAGAGGCAAAAAGATGGAGTCAGAGTGGAGTGCAATATATCACTAGTGGTAATAATAAGCTCAGTATTTTCATTCGTAAGTTCAGCATTTAAACTGTCAAATTTCAGCAGCATAAAGGAGAAGAATATGGACTGCTTCAGAGTAGGATATTCCAACTTCAAGTAGATAACTTTATCTTCCATAGTTTATAACCTCTCCACCATCTAGTATAATTTTGTACACCTGCATTGAAAATGTTCCTGAGAAATGTGATAGAACATGAAACACTGGACAACTGCCTTTGAAAATTAAGAAACTTGTGTCAAATTCAGGGATAATCACTCTTCAGCCTCTTATTCTTTACACAGTGGCCCATTGTGTGTTTCTGTGTTGATCACCATTTGCTACATAAGGGTATTTTTCTGGTGAGAGTTGAGGGAGTCATTAATCTATGGGTACAACAATAAATCGTTAGGAATCCATTTAATACTTAGCTATTTGTCAGAATAGTATTAGGCTCTCCCCTACGGCCTGTGACCTGTCAAGTCACAAGTTCCTAGGCCTGATATCATTATCATATGTGGCCTCTTTCCTATGAAGCAGACCTTAAAATCAATTAGAAAATGATTGGTTAGTCCCATATTGTTTGTACCACTATGCACCAGAGGTCATTTCCTGCCAGGCCAATAGTTGTTGATGCAGGCAGAATTCACAGCTAGGTAAAGTTAATGATTAATTTTTTTCCAGGTAACTTTCATAGCACCTTCCATCACTAAGAAATCTAGCCAGTAGAGATGAAGCTTTGAAGTTAGTACCAGTTTGATTTCTCCTTCTGCTTCCAAAGTGTCAAGTATCATTGCAGAAGAGGTGGAAGAAAGATTTTAAGAGCCAGAAGTGGCAGGTGGCCACAAGGAAATAGTTTTCTAGACTCTGGTCGCAGCACTGGTGACAGTATGCACAAGCACCATGTAAGCTCCAAGCCAAACAAAATCCCAGTATAAACTTGAGGAAGTGGATAGGAAACCCCCACCCTAGTGAAGGAAACTATTGGAAACTGATGGCTTCTGGAAATGGGAGAATAAGCCTCATTTTAGGGTGTGACTCTTGGTAGGCTGAACAGGCTCCAGTAGATATATCCGTCTGACAGACATTTGTGGACACAAATTTGAATCTATGGGCCTTAACGTGTATATATAAAATAGAGTACATGAATTTGGGTAGAGGTAGTAGTGAGGATGCATATAGGGGATGGAATCTAAATATAATAAAAAAAATACAACTCACAAATGTTCGATTGATAAAATAGAATAAAGAAGGTTATGCCGTTATCCTATTTGCTCTGTGACACAGGAAATATTTTTAATAGAATGACAAACCCAAAATGTGGGGTAGCTATGAGAAAAATCTTATGAGAGTTGACAATTGCCTTGTCAACCAGCAGTCTCCAGTCAAATTGGTCATTTGATACCTGATTGGTTAATGACTAGTAGTAGATAAGAAGTTAGGCATTTAATAGGAGAAATGGAAGGAGAGAGTCTTTTTTACAAAAGAAATTATTAAGAGTTTATATTAGGCAGTCTGTCATCTTATTCCCCTACGAGCAAAGCAAAAATCACTAAGCTACCCATGACAACAGATATGAACTGCGTGCTTGTTTTAAAAAGTGTTGGCAACAGATACAAAATTGTCTGAATTTTATTTGAATTGAATCCCAGATGTGTCACCATTAAGACTTGTATAAATTGCTTAGCTTCTTGGAGACTTAGTTTCATCTTTAAGAATGCATCATTATTTCTGTCTCCTATGATTTCATGAAGGGCAAAAGGTGGTAAGATAAAATGTCTAGCATTTGGCAAGATCCTAAAGAAAGCCAAAGATGTTCTCACATACAAATTGTAGTTTTGGGATGTTGTAGAAAGAATCACTTTCCTTTAACTGACCTGACCATGTTGGTCTGGAGGTGGAGGAGGCAATAAAAGGAGGCAGGTCAATTCAAATGTAGTGGAAGTAAGCAGAGTTGGTGCTGGGAACTCCTATGAGTCTTAATTTCTAGCTTGTGAATCACGTCCTTAGCTCCAAGTCTTCAGTGACGCAGAGCCCAAAGCTGTGCCAATTTCTTTTCATCTCTCATTTCTGTTGTAGAGCCAACTCTTTCTCTGAATTCCATGCAGGCACAAATAATGCCTAATCCAAACAAGCCAGCAAAGTGAGACAGCTGGACAGATATTCACTTTCCTAAAGAATTTCCCTGTTAATTTCTAATCAATGAAAAACAGATTTGGGCCTGAAGCTTTTCTTGTACTTTTGTATACACTATAGAATCTGGTGTGTATTCTGGTCCATGGCTTGACATCTAGGAAAATGCACACATTCCTAGCAACGACGTCTTGTAATCTAGGAGTCCATATATTTCCTAGACACTTGAGACCCACATGGTCTTCAGAAGAGTCTTCTAAAATGTACATTTTATTGAGTTTCGTGCATTTCATATAGCTCTTAATCAAATTTAGACACTCTTGCTAATCCGTACCCCACACTGCCCCCCCCACCAGATTTCATGCATTCTGTCATACATATTAACCCATATCAGGTCAGGCATTTCTAAGCAGATGTCCCTCCGTGCAAATCCATCCACTGGAGTCTAGTCAGCCTATCTAGAGTCACCCCATTAAAGATCTATTCTCCATCACCCATGTTGTCAATAGTTCCTCGGTTAAAGTTGGGACCTGATGCCCATTTCCCAAGTTCTGTGCTAGATAGTTGTCTGATTGAGTTTGCATGGGGCTTGTGCTTGCTGTCACCATTTCTCTAAGTTCATATGAACAACTTCCCAGTGGCCTGACAGCCTGTTTCCTTATATTCATGTACCAACTGGCTCTTACGGTCTTTCTGCCCCTTCTTTTACAACGGGTCCCTGAGTCCTGGGTGGGTGAGGTTTAATATAGGCGTGTTATCCAGGGGCACACACTTTGCAGTTTCTTATTCTCTAAAACTTGGCTAGCTTGGCCTTTTGTGTACATTGTACTTTATTGTATGAGGAAGCTTTGCTGGTGGTGAGAGTTGAGGGGTGTAATAGTTTTCTCTCTCCTCCTGTTTTGCTATGTTCCACGAACCTTAGGTGTTAAGATTCCACTGTAGATGTACCACTTAGGACTGGGCATCTCTCAAACATATATTCTCTATGTGTGACCAGTTGTGGAACTCTGTAATAGCCATCATCTATTGTAAAAAGTTAGATTTTTTAAATTTTTCTTTATTGATTTTTTCGTTTATTTCATACATAGCAGCCCAAACAATTTTAATCATCTTTATACCCCCGTCCCCACTGGCACCCTCCCATAGCCCTCCCCCCAAATGGAGCCCATGTACTCTGTCATCCCTGTTGAGGCCCACTAGGTTGTCCGTGCCCCCAGCCATTCCTCAGTGCAAGTCCATCCACTAAGTCTAGTCAGCCTATCTAGAGCCCCTTGTTTTAGGAAGATCAGCTCTTCTTCATCTAGCAGCAGTCAGTTGCCAACATTCTTTCAGATAAGATTGAGGTTTGCTGGTCTTTTTCCTAGTTCTATGCTCGGTTATTGTCTGCCTGAGCTTGCATGGAACTTGTATATGCTGACTCCATTGCCATATGTGATTTTTTTTTTTGATAAGTGGTTGTTCTAGTTTACCTCCAATTGCTGAGAGAAAATACTCTGTAAAGTACCAACTTGGGGAGAAAAGGGTTTATTTGGCTTACATCTCCTGGGTCACAGTTCATCACTGAGGGAACCCAAGGTCGGAACTCAGGCCAGGAACCTGAAGGCAGGAGCTGAAGCACAGGGCCAAGGAGGAACGCTGCTTACTGGCTTGCTCCCCTGGCCCATGCACAGCCTGCTTTCTTATACAATAGAGAACAACCTGTCCAGGGGTGGCACCACCCACAGTGGACTGAGCCCTACCACATTACTCAAAAGTCAAGAAAATACCCCACAGACATGGCCACAGGCCAGGCCAATGGAGACAATTCCCGAACCGGGACTCCTTCTCCCTCCCTCTGTGTCAAGTTGACAACTAAAGCGACCCAGTACTTTTGTCTAGAGACACGACAGAGATAGGGTTTTCTCTATGGTCTCTCACTTCTCCAACCGTATATATTTGACTATATTTACAGTGGTATCCATGGGTTGTTTTGCACTGAGAGGGCTTTAAGTCCAATTCGACGGCTGTTGATTACCTCCTAGATAAAAGTGCCACTACTGCACCAATAGAGATAGTTTTCTGTGCCAGTCATTGGAATTATTAGGCTTTACAGCTGGGTTGGAACATAGATTTTTTTTCTCCCTTAGTGGCTTGCATAGTTTCCTCTAGGACTATAAGAGCTATTCTTCAGGGAGGAGGCTTCCAGGTCAGTTTGAGCTCCACTGCTCCAAATCCCTCTGTCAGAAGTATTTTCATTCTTCACAATAGGATTTTAACTTCAAGTTCCAGGAGGTAATCAAAGGCTGTGACAATAGCTTGTGTTATTTTGGGAGGCTCTTGTACTATACTGAGCAACAACTCAAAGGGAGGTTTCTCCTGTCTGGAACTGTGTTTATTGTTATATAGCACTTGGATATTGTATGTGTATTTTTTTCAGGGGATTTTTGAGTTAATACATTTGCCTCTGACTTTTCACACCTAAGTTTTATTCATCACCTCTCTCTCGCAGTCTCTCTCTCTCTGTCTCCCCCCCCCATTTGATTTCCTTCTTCCCTTTTACCGCAATGTTTTCCTGTATATCCTTCCCTCCTCTCTTCCCAATGAATACCCCCACTTTTCCCATTTTCCCCTGGTAATATCTGCTTCCTACTATCCCACTCTCTTAGTCTCCTTCTTTCCCTCACCTCCTCGCTTACTTTCCATTTTCCTGCCTCCTGATATTACATCAGGATATATACTTGCATATAAGAGGTTGGTGCTAAGATCTGCAACTGAGGGAGAACATATCTTGCTTGTTTTTCTGAGTCTGTGTTACTTCATTGAGTACAATAGTTTCTGTTTGCCTGAAAATTTTATGTTTTCATCCTTCCTTACAGCTGAGGAGAACTGTGTTGTATAATGTTCCACAATTTCAATATCTATTCATTAACTGATAAATTTATAGATTGTTTTCATTTCTTAGCTATTGTGAAAAGAGCAGCAACAAACATAGATGCACAAGTATTTCTGTAGTAGAATGAGTTTGTTGGGTACACCATGGAGTGGCATAACCAGATCATATGATAGATTCATTTCTGGATTTTTAAGAGTTCTCTACACTGCTTTCCATACTGATTGCATGAGTTGTCAATCAAAGTGTCCTCATTTCTCTACATCCTTGACAGTATTTGGTTTCTTTTGTTCTTTGATCTTGGACAGAATAATTGTCCTAACATGAAAGCTTAAAATGGTGTTGATTTGCATTTCTGTAATTACTAAGGATATTGAGAACTTTTTAACTGTTTCTTAGCCAATTTTATGTCTTCCTCTGAGGACTCTGTTAAGCCCTTAGCATGTTTTTTTTTATTAAACAGTTTATTTTTCTTGGTTTTTGTTTTGTTTTGTTTGAATTTTCTTGCTTGTTTGATGCTGAGTTCTTAGTAGATTCTGGATATTAATCCTCTGTACGATGTGTAGCAGGTGAAGATTTTTTTCCTGCTCAGTTGACTTCCTCTTTATTCCTTGACTGTTTCTTTTTCTGTACAGAAGCTTTTTAGTTTAAGCAGGTCCCACTTGCTGATTGTTGACCTTAATTTCTAAGCAATTGATACTCAATTTAGAAACTCCTTTATTCTATCTATATCTTATAGGGTACTGCCTATGTTTTCTTCTGCAGTTTCAGAGTTTCAAGTTTCTTATTGAGGTATTTGATCAATTTGGAGTTGACTTTTGTGTAGGGTGAAAGATAAGGGTCCAATTTCATTCTTCTACAGGTGGAGATCCAGTTTTTCCAGCACCATTTTTTGAAGATGTCTTTCCTCTGATGTGTGTTCTTGGCACCTTTGTCAAATATCAGGTGGATGAATATTTGTGTCTCTGTTTTCTGTCTCGTATTTGTATCTTCTGTTTTGTTCCATTGAAATACATGTCTATTTTTGTGCCAGTACCATGCTATTTTTATGACTGTAGTTCTGTAATATAGTTTGAGCTGGTGATCCCCAAGCATTGTTCATTTTGCTCAAGATTGCTTTGGCTATCTTTTGTGATTCCATATGAATTTTTGGATTTTTTTCTAGCTCTGTGAATAATGTCATTGGGCTTTTGATTGACATCCCAATGAATCTATAGGTTAGTTTTGATTGATTTTTCATTTTCCCAATATTCTAACAATCCATGAGCACAGGAGGTCCTACGAACCCCTGATATTTTCCTCTATCTCTTTCCTCAAAGATTTGAAGTTTTTCATTGTAGAGATCTTTAATGTCTTTTGGTTAGGTTTATTCCTAGTTATTGTTTGGAATCTATTGTGAACGAGAGAGTTTCTGTGAATGATTTTCTCATTGCTTATTATTGGTACATAGAAAGGCTACTGATTTTTTAAATTATTTATTTAATAACCACATAATTAGAAGAAGCATTTCATTACAACAACATTGACATATTCAATAACAATTTCCAGAGCTAAGATGCATCTCTTTCCAAACTGGCTGTAAATTTTTAAGTTTACAGTTGGATTAATACAGTTATACAATATTGTACTCAATATAAACCCTATAAGACATAAAATCAAATAAGGTTTTAACCTGTAAAAAAGATCTCCATTTCATTATTAAAATAGGCAGTTTCATACAAAAAATTCATTTTTAATGCAATTGACACTAAGATGTTTTCACAGGCATTTCTAATCTCTATATACCTGATTATTACTAGTCACAGTCAGTTACTTTCTGAGCGCCTTGGCATCTGAGCTTAGATATAAAGTCATCAAGTAGATTTCAGTGGTAATGTTTTTCACATCTACTAATTATTAAGAAGCAAATTTTTATGCTTTGAAGAACTATTATTTTTTAATTTTTTAAAATTTAATAACCACCTGATTAGAAGAAGCATTTCATCACAGCTTTACCATATTCAGTAACACAGTCCAGGGCAAGGATACATCTCTTTCAAAAGTGGCTATAAAATTTTTAGGTTCACTCTTGAATTAATACAGTTGTAAAATATTGAACACAGTATAATCCCTGTAAGATGTGAAATTGGATGAGTTTTTAACATTTAAAAAAGATATCCATATCATTTTTAAATACACTGTTTCTTACAGAAAGAGTCATTGTTTTTGCTACTAACACTGAGATATTGGTAATGCTTCTCTAATCTGTTTGTATGTGATCATTACTAGTCATAATCAGTTGCACTCGGATCCTTGGTGCCTGTGTATGTCTATAACATCATCGAGTAGATTTTAATGGTAATGTTTATCACCTCTACTAATTAACATGACATAAATTTTTGTGCTTCCTCCTCGATTATAATACATTTATTTTAGTTTGTTGATTTCTGTGTGTGTGTATATCACACAGAACATCCCAAACCATCTTATTCAACTATACACCCATTTCCCAGATGACACCCTCCCATAGCCTTCCTCCCCCCACTAGAGCCCTTATACTCTGATACTGCTGCTACTATCTGCTGTGTTGTCGGCACCCCCAACCATTCCCCACTACTTGCCCTTCTGGTGAATATAGTCAGCCTATCTAGAGGTCTTTGTTTTAGGAAGGTCAGCTGTTCGTCATCTAGTATCAATTAGTTGTCAACATTCCTTTAGATAAGATTGGGGTCTGCTGTTCATTTTCCTAATTCTATGCTGGAGTACTGTCTGGGAGTGTCTTGGGTGACGCTTGCCAACAACTCAAAGGGAGGTATCTCCTGTCTGTCATTGTTTCTTATTATGTAGCCTTTA
>NW_008335436.1:3200986-3201648 GCF_000622305.1 Nannospalax galili | reverse complement strand
TGGGCTTGGGAGGAGCCTCTGGCTCCTTTCTTTTACCAGTTCTGCCTATGTGAAGATAAGTCAAAGGTCCTGCTCAATCATGGCTGGCTTTGCTTGGAAGCATGGAGGAAATGCTTCCTCTGTGTTGACCCTCCTCTTTGTAGACTGGATGTTGGTTCAAGTCCATCTCATGGGGTCTCCTCAGCCTCCTTGATCAAGAGGACAGGTAAACCACCACAATTACAGGACATTTGGGGAAATGCTCATAGTCCCCTGGAACTAGTTGACCTAGGAGAGCAAGGAGCAAAAACTCCTTTATGTCCCTCTGACGAAATTAGTATAGGCCTCCAAAGTATGTCTGTTAAACATCCAAGAAGGTCAGTTCCACCAGCCTGGTACTTTTAATTACTGTGTGCCATGTAGATAACTCTTGGCAAAGACCAATTGTTTTTAGATAAACCTTACCTAGACATATATTTCTTGATCTGGTATGTATAATTTCTCAGTAAGTTGTTGGACTGATATGGTTCCCTATCTAGGCATATTTATCTCTCACATTGTCTAACAGCTCCATCATGATTTCCCCAATTAAAGTGCCCCCATTTTTCCCCTTTCTCCCTTAATAATACCCTTCTCCTATGGTCCTACCTCTCTTGAGCACCTTCTTTCCCTTTAATCCCCTA
>NW_008335436.1:3198461-3200909 GCF_000622305.1 Nannospalax galili | reverse complement strand
GCCTATTTCCTACTGTTCTTCTCTTTCAGGTTCTTTCTTTTCCTTTACCTCCCTGGTTCCTTTCCATTATCCTGGTTCCTGTAGTTATGACTGGATACATACTTATCAGGATTTGGTTCTAGGATCCACAAATGGATCAATTTTTTTTTTTCTGAGTCTGTTACTTCACTTAGTATAACGGTATCTAATTCCATCCATTTACCTGCAAATTTCATGATTTCATCTTTCTTTACTGCTGAGTAAAACTCCATCATATAAATTAACCACATTTTCATTATCTACTTGTCAATTGAGGGACACCTAGGTTGCTTCCATCTCTTAGCTATTGTGAAAAGAGCAGCAACAAACATGGATGTACAAGTGTCTCTGCAATGGGATGAGTTCTTTGGGTATATACCAAGCAGTGGGTCAACTGGTATAACTGGGTCAAATGGTCAGTTCATTTGTTGTTTTCTAAGACTTCTCCACACTGCTTTCCATGGGTTTGAGCAAGTTTGCAGCCCCACCAACAGCGGATGAGTGTTCCCATTTCCCCACATCGTCTCCAATATTTGGTGTCATTTGTTCTCTTGATCTTAGACAGTCTGACTAGGTGAGATGAAATCTTAAAGTGGTTTTAATTTGCATTTACATAATTATTAGTGATGTTGAAGGTCATTTAAGATGCTTTATACCCATCTTTACTTCTTCTTTTTAGAACTCTCTGTTCAGCTTCTTAGCCTATCTTTTAATTGGGTTGCTTCTTATCTTGATTCTCTGTTTTTTGAGTTCATTATATATTCTGGATATTAAACCTCTGTCCGATTTTTTTCCCATTCTATGGGTTTTTGTGTCACTTCCTTGGTTGCCTCCTTTGAAGTACAGAAGTTTTTAGTTTAATGAGGTCCCATTTGTTGATTTTTGACATTGTTTCTTGAGCAATGTAGATTTTTGCCAATGTTCCCTTCTAACAGTTTCAGAGTTTAAGGCTTTACACTGAGGTCTTTGATCCATTTGGAATTGACTTTTGTCCAATGTGAAAGACAGGTGGAGATCCAGGTTTGCCAGCACCATTTGCTGAACATGCTGTCTTTCCTCCAGTGAATGTTCTTGGACACTTTGTCAAATAGCAGGTGGCTGTAATTGCATGTACTCATATTTGGGTCTTCAATTTGGTTCCATTGATCTATGGGTCTATATTTGTGCCAGTACCATGTTGGTTTTATGACTATAGTTCTGTAATAAAGCTTAAAATCTGGTTTATTAATCCCCCCAGCATTGCACTTAGTGCTCAATGTTGCTTTGGCTCTCTGACATTTTTGTGATTCCATATGAATCTTAGAATGGGTTTTTCCAATCCTGTGAAAAATGTCATGGGGATTTTGGTTGGCATTGCATTGAATTTATAAATGGCTTTTGGTAGGATGGTCATTTTCACAATATTAATTCTTCCAATCCATGAGCATGGGAGGTCCTTCCATCTTCTGATGTCTTCCTCAATCTCTTTCTTTAAAGATTTAAAATGTTCATTGTAGAGGTCTGTAATGTCTTTAGTCAGGTTATTCCCAGATTTTTTTTTTGCAGCTATTGTGAAGGGGAGTGTTTCCCTGTGCTCTTTCTCTGCTTGTTATTGGTATATAGAAAGGCTACAGACTTTGTAGGTTAATTTTGTAACCTACCACTTTACTGAATGTGTTAATAATTTCTAGGAGTTTTCTGATGGAATTTTTCGTGTCTATCAGATATAATATCATATCATCTGCAAAAAGGGATAATTTGATCTATTCTTTTCCAATTATTACTCCTTTAATTTCCTGCTCTTGTCTTACTGCTTTCAAGCATTATCTTAAGGAGGAGCAGAGATAGTGGACAGCCTTGTCTGGTTCCTGTTTTCAATGGGAATGCTTCCAGTTTTTCTCCATTTATAATGATGTTGGCTGTGGGTTTGTTATATATGGCTTTAATTATGTTGCAGTATGTTCCCCCAAGTCCAATTCCCTCTATGACTTTGAACATAAATGCATGTTGAATTTTGTCAAAGGCCTTCTCTGCATCTATTGAGATGACCATGTGGTTCTTGTCTTTGAGCCCATTTATATGATTTATGACGTTTATTGACTTATGTATATTGAGCCATCCCTGCATCTCTGGAATAAAGCTGACTTGATCATGGTGGATGATCTTTTTGATGTGTGTCTGTATGCGGTTTGCAAGTATCTTGTTGATAATTTTTGCATCTATGTTCATTATGGATATGGGTCTATAGTTTTCTTTTTTTGGTTGTATCTTTACTTGGCTTTGATATTAGAGTGATTCTGGCTTCATAGAAGGAATTTTGAAGTTTTCCCTCCATTTCTATCTTTTTGAATGAATTAAGTAGTATTGGATGAGGATCTTCTTTAAATATCTGCTAGAATTCTGCTATAAATCCATCTGGTCCTGGGCTTTTTTTAGTCGGGAGGTTTTGTA
>NW_008335436.1:3140598-3197961 GCF_000622305.1 Nannospalax galili | reverse complement strand
TTGTCCTTTTCATTTAGTTCCAGGAATACTTTTATTTCTTTATTAATTTCTCTTTTGACCCATTCATCATTCAGGAGTGTGTTGTTTATTCTCCATGTGTTCAAGTGGTGACTAGGGCTTCTTCCAGTGCTGATTGTAAACTTTATTGCATTGTGGTCTGATAGAATGCATGGAATTATTTTAATCTTTTTGTTTTTGTTGAGGTTTGTTTTGTGCCCCAGTATATGGTTGATTTTGGAGAAGGTTCCATGGGGTGCTGAGTAGAAATTATATCCTTTGGTGCTTGGGTGGAATACTTAGTAGATGTCTGTTAGGTCCTTTTGATATATGGTATTATTTAATTCAGATGTCTCTCTGTTAACTCTCTGTCCTGTTGATCTATCTAATGGAGACAAAGGGTATTGAAGTCTCCTACTATTAATGAGTTGTGATTAATCTGTATCTTAAAGTCCTGTAGTATTGTTTTTAATTAAGTTGGGTGCACCAGACTTTGGTGAATATATGTTCATGATTGTAATAAATCTTGGTTTGTTGTTCCTTTGATCAGAATGAAGTGACCCTCTTTATCTCTTCTGATTGGTTTCAGTTTAAAGTCTGTTTTGTCAGATATTAGAATTGCAACTTCTGCTTGTTTCTTAGTGCCTTTTGCTTGGAATATTCTTTTCCATCCTTTCACCTTAAGGTAGTGCCTGTCCTTGAAGGTGAGATGGGTTTCTTGCAGACAGCAAAGAGATGGATTTTGTTTCTTAATCCATTCACTGAGCCTGTGACTGAGGAGTTCAGTCCATTAATATTTAAAGTTATTAATGAAAGATGAGTATTGAATCCTGTCATTTTTATTTCTGTTTACATTTGTAATATAGCTGTACTTTTCCACAGTTATACCTTCATTGAATTTCTTTCTGAAATCCCTTGGGTATAGTCATTCCTTTCTTAAGCTCTTTGTATTGTTTCCAGAACCCTCTGAAGGGCTGGTTTTGTGGACAAGAATTCCTTTAGCCATTTTGTGTCATGGAACGTTTTTCTTTCCCCTTTGACTACAATAGACATTTTGGCTGGGTATAGTAATCTGGGTTGGCATTTGTGGTTATTTAAAACTGGGAATACTTTGGTCCACGTTCATCTGGCTTTCATAGTTTGCACTGAAAATTCAGCTGTAATCCTAATGGGTTTTCATTTATATGTGACTTGTTGTTTCCCTTTTGCAGCTTTCAGTATTGTCTCTTTGTTCTGCACATTTAAGGTTTTTACTATGATGTTCCATGGAGAGTTTCTCTTCTGTTCCTGTCTGTTTGGAGTTCTATATGCTTCTTGTATTTATATGGGCATGTCTTTCTTTAATTTTGGGAAGTTTTCTTCTTCGATTCTGTTGAGGATCTGGTCCATGCAATTATCTTGGGATTCTTCTCCTTCCTGTATGCCTATGATTCATAAATTTAGTTTTTTATGCTGTCACATATTCCTGCATATTCCATTCTTGTGCTTTCCTAAATTTTTCATAATCTTTGATTGAGTGGTCTAGTTCGTCCACTTTTTATCTTCCAGTCTTGATATTCTATTTTCCATTTCATTCATCCTGTTAGGGAGGCTTTCTCCTGTACTTTATAATTGGCTTACTGAGTCTTTCACTTCCTTTTTCATTTCAGCCTGAGTAGTCTTTAATATTTCTAGCTCTTTTCTCAATTCATTCAGAAGTTTATCCCTATCTTCCTTCAGTTCTTTGATTTCTTTGTGTGTTTTTTAAATTCACTGAATTCTTTTATCATGTTCAAAATTGTTCTTTTGAGTTTCATATCCTGTATTATCTCTAGGGGGTTCTCATTGTACTCCTTTAGAGGACTATTGGTATTTGGTGGGGATATATTATTTGGTTTTTCATGTTATTATTTTTTCTCTGTGATTTTGACATGTGAATTTCTTTTATAGTTTCTGATTCTTGTGTGAGACTCAAGCCTTCAAATTTAGGTCTGTTTCTTTTTGTAAAGTTTATGTGTCTTTGTGGTTTACTTTTTGGACACGAAAAGCTGGTTCATCTAAGCTTCTGGTTCTCTCTTTTGATTTTATACTGGAGTGGCCAGATTGCTTTTGTCTTCAGGAGTTCCCACAGAGGCCCAAGTCACATGAGGATCAGATGCTCTCAGGCTTTCTCCAAAGGTCTGGATCCCTCCAGGAAAGAGTTTGGCCTCAGGAATTTGGTGGTTGGACTGGCCTGGGAGCAGGGCCCAGTAAAGGTGCTGGTCTCTGGCAGCTGGTGGCCATGCCACCCAGAGACACAAAGGGAGATGGGGGTGAGGAGAGGTCCCAAGGGCTCCTAGGGACTGCACTGTGGAACTGGGTTGGTCTGGATGCAAAGGATCAGGAAGCCGAAAGATCAGCCCTGGGGTCCAGGAAAGAGTGTGGTGGGCTATGCAGCCCAGGGAAGCAAAGGGAGGTGAGGGCAAGACCAGGCCCAGAGAACTCCTGGGGACCTTGAGAAGGAACTTGTTTGGTCTGGATGCAAAGGATCAGGAAACAGTGGTGGTTCCCTGGTGTCTGGGGCTCCAAGACAAGGAATGGGACAGGACCCAGGCTAGGAGGAGAAACCAGTGGGGGAGATGGGAGGGTGAATGAAGCTGGTGGAGTCAAGGCCTGGAGGGCTCGATCGACTTACCTGGAAGAGAGCCTGAGAGGCCAGCACATCAAGGAGGTCCAGGAAAGCAGAGGGAGATGAGGGGAGGAACAAGGCCCAGACGGCTTCCAGGGACCTCAAGAAGAAATTGGGTCCATCTGGATGCAAAGGATCAGGAAGCAGTGGTGGCCCCGGACTGATAGATCAGTCCAGGCCTCCAGGAGAGTTTGGTGGGCCATGCAGCCCAGGGAAGCAGAGGGCTACTGATTTTTTTACAGAAAAAATTATCATGTTACTAAATTGGAAATTTAATATGCATAGAATAACTGATTCAATGAAATCATCCATAGAAACAAACCAATGACACTTTTCACAAATACAGTAATTGCAATGCTAAGATTCACATTAGCATAAAAGACCCTTAAGTCAAAAGCCCTGTTAAGGATGAAGAAGAAAGCTGGAAATATCACAGTAAAAACTGATCTCACTATATACTACCAAGCCATAGTAATCAACATTTAGAAGCATAAATACTAACTTACAGACCAATAGAGTAAAAGGAGTGACGTATGATAGACCTTGGTTGTCAACTTCAATCTCTGCCCAACTTTTTTAATACAGGGACTCTCAGAAACCTGGATTTCACCTATAATGTTACATTGACTGAATACCTAATTATCTGACTATTTCTGATTCCCTAACACTGGGATCACAGACTTGTGATGTCACATGTGATTTTTTACACAGATGCTGGGGGTCTGAGATCATATCCTCATACTTGCCAGAGGTATAATTTACTCAGTCATCTCCCCAGTCTGGGACAAAATATGTGACATTTCATGGAAAAAGACAGCCTAAAGCTTGAGGTAATTTGAACCAGGAGTTGACCCCATCTGATCTCAGACTGTTCCTTCTGTTTTCTCTTGGAAATGGTCTTCCAACTTAGGATGTACTATCCTAATTTATTTATTTTAATTAAAAAGTATTTTATTGAGTTTTTGTTCATTTTGTATAAATCTTAAACAAAGCTATATTCCCTCTCCCTTCCGTGCCTCCTCATACACCTCCACCAGATTCCATGCATTCTCTCATGTATATTAAGTCCTTTCCAGTCATCCATTTGTGCCTAGCTGTCTTTTGATGCAAGTTCATGCATTGCCGTGGTAGTTTAGATAGGTAGTCACCCTATCTAGTCTCTCCCTTAAAAGAAGATCTGATCTCCCTCACCAAGTAGTAATCAGTTCCCAATAGTTCCTAGGCTAGTGTTGGGGCCTGCTGTCCATTTTCCTTGTTCTATGCTGGGTTTTTGTCTGATTGAGTTGATATGGGCCTTGTGAATACTGTCACCATTGTTGCAAGTTCATTTGAGCAAGTTCCCAATGGCCTGGAAAGTCTCTGTTTCCTTATGTTCATATACCAACCCTGGCCCTTATAATCTGGAACCTGCCACTTTACTGAAAGTATTGATCATTTCTAGCAGTTTTGTGGTGGAGATTTTGGAATCTCTTTTGAGTAATATCACATTGTCTGAAAATAGTTGTAATTTGACCTCTTCCAATTAGTACTCCTTTAATTTCCTTCTCTTGTCTTATTGTACTAGCCAGAGTTTCAAGCACTATATTAAAAAGGGGTGGAGATAGTTGGCAGCCTTGTCTGTTCCTGATTTTAATGGGAATTATTCCAGTTTTTCTCCATTTAAAATCATGTTGGCTGTGGGTTTGTTGCATGTAGCTTTAATTATGATGAGCTATGTTCCCTCCAACAATTCCCTCTAGGACTTTTAACATGAATAAGTGCTGGACTTTGTCAAAGGCCTTTTCTACAGCTGTTGACATGACCATATCATTTTTGGCTTTAAGTCCATTCATATTATATAATTACATTTATTGATATGTATATTGAATGTCCCTGCAAATTGAATAAAGCCAACTTGATCATGGTGGATGATCTTTTGATGTGTGTCTATATGCTATTTGCAAAGTTTTTTTTTGATTCTATTTTTATTAAGGATGTGAGCCTATAGTTTTTTGTTGTTTTCTGTTTATTTATTTTCATTGTCTTTACCTGGTTTGGGTATTAGAGTGATACTGACTTCATAGAAGGAATTTGGGGATTCTCCCTCAGTTTCTATTCTTTTGAATAATTTAA
Organism: Nannospalax galili; assembly: GCF_000622305.1. NCBI lineage: Eukaryota > Metazoa > Chordata > Mammalia > Rodentia > Spalacidae > Nannospalax > Nannospalax galili. Next base: position 3,193,205 of record NW_008335436.1, on the reverse strand, counting down.
GAAGCATTGGTTGTAGATCTTTGACTATCTGGTAGAATTCTGCGCTTTTAATTCATCTGGTCCTGGACATTTTTTACTTGAGTGGTCTTGTTGAATTTTTGTAATTTCACACAACAGTTCTTAATCAACTTTAAACCCCCTCCCCCATTCCTGCACCCAACCTCATGTATTCAGCCTTACATTTTAAGTCCTATCCAGTCAAGCATTTGTACCCAAATGTCCTTCAGTGTAAATTTGTCCACTGGAGTCTACTCAGCCCATTTAGTGATTGTATGTAAGACGTACTTTCCCTCACCTAGTAGCAATCAGTCTCCAAGTCTCCAGTATTTCTTAGTATAGTGCTTCCCGCCACCCATTTATCTCCTCCCCCCCTGGGCTCTTGCTTCATTGAGTTGGCATGGGTCCTGTGCTCGATGCCACCATTGCCATAAAGTCTCATGTACAAGCTTCCAGTGGACTGAAACCCTCTACTTCTCTATGTTCATGAAGCAGACCTGGAGATTACAATTTGATAGCGTATAGATTTTTTAAATATTCTTGATTAATGATCTGGGGCTTTTTGTTTGTTTGTTTGTTTGTTTTGGGGGGGTCAGATTTAATGTTTCCCTTTGTAGCTCTGATTTTGTTAATTTGAATTTGTTCTTTCTTTCTTTTGGTTAACTTGGTTCAGGGTCTGTCCCTCTTGTTTGCCTTTTCAAATAACCAAGTTTCAGATTTATTAATTCTTTGTATTGTTATCTTTGTTTCTATTTCATTAATTTTTGCTCTGATTTTTGTTATTTCTTCTCATCTGCGAGGTTTGGGTTTGGTTTTCTCTTGCCTTTCCACAGTCTTGAGTTGTACTGTTAAGTCATTTATATGTGCTCTTTCTGAGTTTTTAATATAGGCACTTAGAGCTATAAACTTCCCTCTAAGACTGCTTTTAAAGTGTCCCATAAATTTTGGTTTGTTTTATAATCACTTTCATTTTATTTCACTCAAAGAATGCTTTTATTTTTTTCTTAATTTCTTCTTTGACCCATTCATCATTCAGGAGTGTGTTGTTTAATCCCCATGAGTTCATGTGGTTACCAGAGCTGTACTGCATTGTGGTCTAATACAATACATGGAATTATTTCACTTTTTTGTATTTCGTTGAGGTTTGTTTTGTGCCCCCATATGTGGTCAGTTTTTGAGAAACTTGCATGGGCTCCTGAATAGAAAGTGTATTCTTTGGTGGTTGGGTGGAATATTCTATAGATATCTCTTTGGATCATTTGATATAAGATGTCATTTAATTCAGATGTCTCTGTTTATTCTTTGTCCAGTTGACCTGTCTATTTGAGATAGTGGGGCACTGAAATCACCTACTATTACTGAGTAGGAGTTAATTTGTGTTTTTATAGTCCTGTACTACTGTTTCTATGGAAATTGGGTGCACCAAAGATTGGTGCATATATGTTCATAACTGTAATATCTTCTTGGTCAATTGTTTGTTTAATTAGAATGAAGGAACCCTTTTTATCTCTTCTGATTAGTTTTCATTTGAAATCTATTTTGTCAGATATTAGAATTGCAACATCTGCTTGTTTCTTAGTGCCATTTGATTGGAATATTTTTTTCTGTCCTTTCACTGATGATAGTGCCTATCTTTGAAGGTGAGATGAGTTTCTTGAAGACAACAAAAAGACTGATTTTTTCCTTAATCCCATCCACTAGTCTTTGTCTTTTGACTGGGAATTGAGGCCATTGGTATTTAGAGTTGTTATTGAAAGATATGTATTGCTTACTGTCATTTTAATTTGTTTTATTCTTGATCCTGTGTCTTTTTTTTGGTAATTATATCTTCCTTTGTTTTCTTTCTGTCACCACTTTGTTATAGTCATTCCTATCTTCAGTCCTTTGTTCTGCTTCACACATTCTCTAAAGGGCTAGTTTGGTGAACATGAATTCTTTCAGCCTATTCATGTCATGGAAAATTTTCCATTCACCTTAGACTATGATAAATAGTTTTGCTGGATAAAGCATTCAGGGCTGGCATCCATGGTCATTGAGACCTGGGAATAGTTTGGTCCAGGCTCTTCGTAGTTTGCACTGAAATGTCAGCTGTAGTTCGATAGGCTTTCCTTTATATGTAGCTTGTTGTTTTGCTCTAGCAGCTTTCAGTACTTTTTCTTTGTTCTGTACATATAGTGTTTTTACTATGACACGTCATGTGGAATTTCTTGTCTGGTCCTCTCTAATTCATGTTGCATCTGCTTCTTGTATCAATACAGATATTTCTTCTATAATCCTGTTGAAGATCTGGTCAATGCCATTGACCTGAGATTCTTCTCCTTCCTGTATACCTATGATGTGTAGATTTGGGCTTTACATGGTGTCCCATATTTCCAGCATACTCCATTCCTGTGTTGTTGTTGTTTTTCTCATTTTTCCACAGTCTTTACTAGAGCAGTCCAGTTCTTCAGCTTTGTCATCCACTCTTGAATTCTTCTATCCATTCATTCATTCTACCTGTGAGAATTTCTCCTTCCATTTCTAATTGATTTATTGAGTTTTTCAATTCCATTTCCTTTGTCTTGGCTTTTCAATATTTCTATCTCTTTTGTGAATTTACTTTTCCAATCTTGAATTGTTTTTGTTATTTACTTGAGCCACATTTTTTAGCTTCATTCATGAGTTTATGCCTATCTTCTTTGAGTTCTTTTCAGTTGTTTGTGTGTTGTTTCAGCTCTTTGATGATATGTATGATTTCTCTTTTAAATACTGCATTGTGGGGTCCCTCAGGGTGATTCTCATTGTAGTACATGTCTGTAGAACTGGTGCATTTTGTTGGGGACATATTCTCTTGGTTTTTCATATTATTTTGTTTTTGCATTGTCACTTTTGGCATATAGATATCTTTTCTTGGTTGTGTGTCTGATAAGAAACTCTATTTGCCCTCTGTTTAATTGAAGTTTGTTTCTGTTTATATTGTTGTAACTTGGTTGCTTATTGGTCAGGTATGAAAAGTTAGTTGGTGTGTGCTTCAGGTTCTCAAAGCATAGTAGACTGGTATGAGTAGTAGATGAGTCTGTGGCTGGTATATCCGGAGGGGGTCCAAGAGCAAGATAAATTTGGGAGAGCCTGTGGAGGATCTAACAAACTAACCTGGAGGATGCAGCTAATCTGTGTACAGGAGCTAAGGATGCCATGTGTGAGTCTTGGTTAGGAAGCTAGTCCAGAGATCTGAGGCAGAAGAGCAAGAGTGGCCTAGGCCCAAGGCTAGAATGGGAAGAAAGTGCAGGGAGAGAGCAAAGCTGCTCAGGCTGCAGCAGAATCAAGGTGCAGTGTGAGCAAGGTTTGACATACCTGGTAGTATGCAGGACTGTGGCAGGCAGATCAGGAGAGGGGCAGAGGGCAAGAAGGGGGTTGGGACAGCCTGTGGAGGGTCTAACGAACTAAGCTGGAGGATGCAGGAAGTCTGGTGAAGGGAATCAGGATGCAGTGGACAGTTCTGGGTTAGAAACCTGGTCCAGAGATCTGAAGTGGAAGAACAGGCCCAGGGCTAGAAGTGGGGGGATAGGGTGTGGATAGAGGGTGGAGATTCTCGGGCTGCAGGGAAATCCAAAGCTACCAGATTACTTACCACTTCATTCTTACTTGATATTCAATATTATTGACATTTTTGTTCATTTTTATAAAGACTCTTCTCCTTAGAAAGTGAGAGTGGTTAAATTTAGTTGTCAACTTCACATACATGGGAAGTAAGACCTCAATTGAGGAATTTCCTCCATCATATTGGCCTGGGGGCCATTTTGTGGGGTATATTCTTACTGTCCTTAAAAATATTTTATTATTATTTTTTTAATTTTATGTGTATGAGTATATTGCCTGCAAATGTGTGCAATGCCTATGGAGGTCAGAAGATGGCGTCAGATCCCCTGGAGTTAATAGGTTAAAGAATGATTCTTAGCTGCCCTGTGGGTGCTTGGAATCCAACTTCAGTCCTTGCAAGAACAGTCAGTGCTCTTAACCACTGAGCCACCTCTTAAGCCCCAATGGTTGTTAATAGGAAAACTCAGCCCACCATGGGCAGTGTCATTACTTGGCAATTAGATCTGTGCTGTATAAGAAAGCTAGCTCAGCAAACCAAAGGAAGTAAGCTAATAGGCAGCTTTCCTCCATGGTCTCTGCTTCAGTTCCAGCCTCCAAGTTCTTCCTTTGAGTTTCTGGCTTATGTCCCTCAAAGATGGACTCTGCCTTGGAAGTAGAAGAGGAAATAAACCCTTTACCCCCCAAGTTGGTTTTGTTCAGTGTTTTATCATAGCACCAGAAAAGCAAAGTAGGACAGGTACTAAGATTCTGTAAGAGTCCCCTCGTCTGCCTCCTTCCACGTCTTCCTCTGTCACTCTTGCTCTCAGTGAAGCTATCTGTTTTCCTGCCAATTTAATAACTATTCTTTGTTCATTCACTTCCCCTTTATCCAATAATTTTTACAAAGCAAATCAATATTTTAGTGATTTTATTTTTTGAATAGATCTTTATTATACAACTACCATGAACACTGTAAGAGAAGAGCTGATGTAGAATTAGAAATAAAACTGAAAGCAGAGCAGATACCATTCCCAGCTTTGTGTCCAGAGATATAACAGTATTGTAAAATTGTGGGTTCTTAAGCCAGGTATTTGTGTCTTGTTCTTTGTAAAAGATATCTCTTGTGAGGATTGGAAATTTCATACATGAATATACTGAATTTTTGTCATTTTCACCTGCTATTGCTCTCTTTCAACTCCATCTCTCCTGTTGAACCCCTTCTTTACAACAAGCCCTTCCTACTTTAGTGTCTTTGTTTGATCCATTGGATTTAATTACAGTTGTTTGTATAAGCATGTGTTATGTACTGGAACATGGGAAACTTATCAGTTGTAGCTTTACAGAAGAAAATGACATCCTTCCTCTCAGTAGCTGTTAACTGCTCATATTCCCTCAGAGATGGGAGCCTTATGATCCCCTCCACAGCACATGATGAAATATTGCCTGCTCCAATCTTGTGCAGGTCTTGTGCAGGATACCGCAACTACAGTTAGTTCATGAATGTAGTATCTGAATCAGGCTCTGAAGACACTCTTTCTAAGCATCCTTCCTTAATGCCTGACTCTTACATTCTTTCCAAACCATCTTCTATGATATTCCTTGATTCTTGAAAGGGATGATATATTACAGATGTCCCATCTAAGGCCAAGCACTTCACACCCACTTGTCTCCATATTTTGACCAGTTGTGAGTCTCTGCATTAACCACTGCCCACTGTAAGAGGAAGTATCAGTGATGAAGGCTAACAACAAAACAAGTTTATGGGTATAAATTTAAATATAAATAAAAGGAAATTTGGTAATTTCAATTTAGCAAAGCAATTATTCTCCTATAACCTCCTCAACCCTTGCCTATTGACCAGGTTCACAAGTACCTGTCATGAGTTCTTTTCTATGAAAGGATCCTCAAATTCTAAGAGAAAGTGGTTGGTTACATTCACAATAGTCATGACACTATTGCAACAGTGAGCATATTTTGCCATGAAGGTCATTATTGTAGCTTGTGGGGCCTATAGCTGGGTGAGGACCATTGATGACTTTTCTCCTCCAGAAGCCTATATACCACCTTCCAACACCATGAAAGCCAGCCAACAATTAAGAAACTTCTAGTTCAGATCCACCTTAATTTCTCAATGTCCTTTATTCCAACTGATGTATAATGCCCAGTGACAACCAAGGGGTATGTTGTAGGGGGCCTCTGGAGTCTCCCTAACCAATTCCAACAAATGCTGGCAAGAATTTGGAGAAAGAGGAAGACTTAGTCACTGACGGTGGTAGGGTAAACTAGAGCAGACTCTATGGAAATCTATGTGAAGGCTTCACAAATCCTAAAATATAGAATTGTCATGTCCCATGTGATACCACTCCTGGCATCTACCCAAAGTACACTACATCCTACATCATAGATACCTGCACATTCATGTTCATTGCTGCTCTTCATACTAGCCAGGAACAGAAACCAACCTAGATGCCCAGCAACTGATCAATGGATCAATGCATCATATGCACAGTAGAATTTATTTCCACTGAAAAAAACTTAAACTATGAAATTTGAAGGAAATGGATGGGACTGGGAAAAGATTATACTGAGTGAGGTAACCAGCCCTAGAAAGACAAAATAAATAAATAAAAATAAAAATAAATGCTCTGCCTCATACATGAATCCTAGCTTTGAGCTTTTGCTAGTGTTATTTAAATTGAAGTGACTATAAAGGCAAGGAAGGTGGAATGTTACCATTAGAGAGGAAGGGGGCAGTTTTAACGGAGGGATAAATATAAAAGAGGAGGTGGTGAAAAGTGGGGGTGGAATGGTTTAAGTGTGGGTAGGGGTGGAGGATAGAGAGGAAGAGTGGTTGGATGGAAAGGTTAACTAAAACTGAGGATGTATGAAAGAGCCACATAGAAACCTACTATTTTGTAAGACTATTAACAATATAATTTTTAAAACTGCTTGAATGGAGACACCCTGCATGGAGAGCTAAGAGGAGCCTAAGATTATTGAGCTGAAATCCCGGCACCTGATGTTGTTCTTGGTGTTCTTTGAAACCCTCTCTTCTGCACTAATATAAATACTCAGGGTGACCAGCCAAATTCAAGCATACCAGAGATCTACCCAGCATCGTGTTTTTTTAATAAAATAACACTTTCACTAATAACTAATCAACATCAGGAGACTGCAGGAAACAGAACGGCTACTCTGGCTACCCAGGTCCTTCCGCTGTGCAACATGTGGTCCAAGAGTACATGTTCATGTGTAGTTTCTATTCTGTACTCTGTCAAGAATCATGTAGGGTCTGAAATTTTTTTCTCCTTGCTTTCATGTTGATAGGTTAAGCTATCTCTCTTTGGATGGTGACAAGAGACAAGGGTCCCGAGGTCAGAAACAAAGGACTCTGTTATTCACAATAAAGCTGGCAACCAGAGTTTCAGTTTTGTGTCAATCTCCCCACTCCACCATGTTCCCTAAAATCCCACTGCAGTGACAGGAACATTATGGATTCAAGTGCATGCTGTTGGCTACCTTAGATCATGGAAATGCCAGGCTTTGGAAATCCAAACAACATTGTTCTTTGCTCAAAGATGTTAACTCATCTCTTTGTACAAATGCAGTCCTGCAAAATGGCTTGTTAGCCTCCATGTGGGTGCCGAGAACCGAACCCAGGTCCTCCTCAAGAGCAACTAGTGATTTTAACTACTAAGTCATCTCTCCAGTTCCAGGATATTCTAATTCAGATTCTCAATGGTTTTATTTATTTATTTATTTATTTATTTATTTATTTATTTATTTGTATGCATAAGCGTTTACATGTATTTACATGTGACATGTACATGAATGGTGTCCAAGGAGGAGATTCAATCACCTGGATCAGTGATTATGAGCCACCATTTGGATACCAGGAATGACCTCAGATTCCTCTGCAAGAGCAGCACATGCTTTTAAGCCCTGAGCCATCTCTCCAGTCCCTTTCTTTTGTCTTTAAATCAACTTTCTATCAATTAATTTCCATGAGTACTCCAACTTATACATGTTATCACCTTAAAATCTCCTTTATTATACCACTTTCCTTTCTAAATGCATAACCCTTCTCTTTAGCAGTCAAACTAATTGCATGGTGTATCTTAAATCTGTTTCTCTTCCTTTTTTTTTAAACTTCTACAACCTGCCCATTGAAATCTAAAGCCAATCCAGTTACATTAAACAGTTTCCTATGTCTCAGTTTAACCCTGGGCATGCAGGGGAACAGCAGTACCTATTTCATAGGACCAGCTTTGAGTAACTAGTAGGTTACTATATGCAAAGAATTTTGAGAAATACAAGATTATAAATGGTCAATAATCATTACATGGAAATCTGGTTATTGACATCAGTTTCTTCCTCAGTCACTTCAATAGAATCCTTATTTCCAAATCTCATGGCATTTTGCAGCTTCAAACTGACATCCGTGTGTGACATTTTCCATTTTGAAAAGTCCATGCCCTTTGCTTCCATGATTTCCAACCACATTAGTTTTTTCCTGTATCTTCATCCCTCCATGATCAAATCCCAGCATCATTTATTATTATTGTTCCAGTAATAGATATCTGAACATCAAGCTACAATAACTTATATTTTTCAAGACAAGTACAAAAGGAAAACAGACGGTGAGAACATGGAAGGCAGAATCCAGAGTGATGCACAGGCGACTGGGGAAAACTCTTCAAGACCACATCTTTACCAACCCTCGTATCGCCACACTGATGTTGACTTTGTCCAAATAGTTTGATAAGTTCTTAGTATTTATAAGAAATAATGAGCCAGGAATGTCACAAATAGCTAAATTCATTAAAATTTCATTACTGTATTTATTTAGTCAATTTCTTTCTGAACAACCCAGGATAGCCACAAACTCACAATGTAGAGCAGGCTGTCATGTACTTCAAGCCCTCCCGCCTCAGTCTCCTGAGTACTGAGATTACAGATAGGTGACACAACTCATAGGCTTCATAAAAATCTTGAAAAATAATTTTAACAATAAATATTATAACAAATGGGCCCAAATCATAGACCCTTGATGAACCACAAGTTAAAACATTTTGCCTAACAGCATCTTTTTTAAAAGCAGATGCTACTGTTGAACAAGTGACTTCCTTCTGCCCACTTATTTCACAGCATGGCTATATCACTGTGCTTTGGATTACAAGTGACAGAATAACAGATGTCAAATGTTCAAAAATTAAAGGGGTTTTTGGGTCTTTAACTAATCAAGTCCATTTTTCTGTGACTCCTTCAGTCCTTTCTTTGGTTTTATCTTTGGAGTACCCTCATTCATGAAAGCAAAATTGCTACTGTAAAAATGACCCATCTCTACACATTAGAATTTATTGATTAGGAGATCTATGTCACAAGATTTCTAATCTATACATTGAGTTTCATACTGATTGGGTCAGCTCTGATGTCACTCATTCTTCATTAGAAATCCATATTGTAAAAGCAGATACAACCCAAGCCAATTATAAGGTAAACATAGATGAGACCATACCAAACCCTTTCACCCTGGTCTGGGAAGGGGTATTCTTCAATCTCACATAAAGTACACGGTTTCTTTAAAATGAAAGAGGTGAAGATTCCCAAATGAAAATCTTGGAGTTCTTCAGAATGAAAGAAGAAAAAATACAATGTTCCAAGCCAGCAGCTACTCAACATTCAGTGCAGACAGTTTAAATTTTTTCACTATGAAACTTAGGAACTATTTTATATCCTGTGATTGTAAAGGTACTTGTGAAATAAAAGAAGCAAATCGCTGGGCCTGGGGAGAAGGCTCAGGGGAGAAAGGAGCTTGCTGTGCAAACCTGGAGACCTGATTTCAGTCCCCAGAATCCCTGTAAAGATAGAAGGAAAGAACCAAGTCTGGAAGTTTTGCTCTGACCTCCACACATGTGCTGTGGCAAGCACACCTGCATGTGTACACACACAACTAATAATAATAATAAATAATAATCACTTAAAAGTCAATATTAAGAATCTGCAAGGGTGACGAGAGGAAACAGAAAAGGTTTCAGTTCTACAAAATCCATTGTTGAATATGGGAGGATAAGAAGATTAAACCTGTGAATGATTCAAACCAATCATTCATTGATTCATAGAATATATGTGGATCGTGTATGCCATATCATAAAGATGCCTTATGGAGTTCATTCTATCACACACTGAAGACTTATAAGCAAAAGTCCTTTCAAATACAGAGTGATTACCAATCATTAAAGTAAGGCCAGTGGAAAACCTGGCAGTATCTTTGTCACACCCTTCACTATTTCCTTCCTATGGAACACTTCTATAACAGTATTCAAATTGAAAACATCCCTTATTTTCAGTCAACAAGTTTCTGGGGACAGTATATTAAGGGGCAAATGGAAGAATAATTTATTCTACTCTCAGGTAAATTTTCTTAGTCACACAGTCTAAGAAAAATAACATGAAACAATGTTGAATGTACAACAACAAAAGTGGATCATTGTTCTCCTAGAGAGCTTTTATGTGCAAAGCACATTTGATAATAATGTGAATTCTTTTAGGTATTATATTCTGTGACTGTGTGGGGAAATAGTTTGGGCATAAATACAGAAGAAAGGATATTAAAAGGAAAAACAGAAGACATAGTTGATTCTTTTTGACAGTCTTTTGTAGTATGAAACCCGGGGTCCATATCATGGTGATAATGCTGAAAAAAATTTCTAATGACTTTATCATTATTCCCAGCAGTGTCCTGGAGTTCCAATTTTAAGGGCAGGGCTTTCTGTAGGCATCTAATGTGAAGATATAACTCAGAGAATTTTGTGAGAAATTGTTTCTTCACATGAAGTATACTTGATAATAACATTTTAATGTAATATTGACATTTCTGGTTTTTAACTCTGTTGGGCAGAATGTTGAAGAAAAGAAAATCACTTGTGGAGACTTCAGCAGGAGTGTCTAGAATCATGACAATTTAACCCAGTCTTATCCTATATCAGACACATTCGATTAGCAAGGAACTAAAGTTTCCTTCCTGGTTTACAGAAGCAGATCAGTCTTCAAGAGAGATGACACTGAAACTATTGAAATTATTATTAAAATGAATATTGTGGGCAGTATTGGAAGTTTATTTTGTGGGATTTAAATAAAGGAAATATTCTATAATTTTCTTCACCCCAGTCTCTCTCTCTCTCTGTCCCTCTCTCTTTCTCTCTCCCAGATACACAGATATATGCACATATTTTGATCTATGTGTTGATTTAAACACTTGGGTTGATTTGTTTTCACTTAATCTAACCAGTGTGAAACTGAGGCAAGTCTTCACATTTGATGATCCACATGCCATTTGAGCTGAACAGACAATCACCTGCATGTTTACTCCTGCATATTTAATCACAGACCAATCACATCCAAATCACCCTGTGTTTAACTGAAACCTTAGGGTCTCAGACTATAGACCCAGAGCTAGCAAGCCACTGTCTGCATTTAACAACATATCATAGTTAAAGCCGTAAGTATACAAGGTGAGCCTGGCTCAGGGTGTATATTTTAATTACTTAGGGTGTTTATTATACTGTTATCATTCCCACACCTGATAAGAAGACCAGTTAAGTCAAACTGAAGATGGAAATTTGGCATCAGCATTTTAAAATGCTCATAAAGTGGTTCTAATACACTCACAGGTTTCAGAACTATTGATTACACAGTGTCAAAACAAAGTGGAAGGGGTGAAAGAAAGGGAAGTCAAGCCAATTAGTTAGTATTTTGTAACATTCTATAAATGATTGCTTTTTTAATAAGATTTTGGCAAGTGTAAACACAGACTGTTATGCCTCAACCTGTCCAGGTGTGCAGTAAACCAAGATGGCAGATACTTTAACGTCCAAATTAATAAAAGGAAGTTTTGTGTTTGTTTTTCAATTTTATTTCATTTTATCAACCAGTTTCTGGCATGAAAAGATCTAAATGTGTGTATCCCAACTGCTGCACCATTGAATTGGTCCCATCTGCAGGCAGTCCTCACCCCAACCCACCTCACTGTTCATTTATACATTAAGTCAAAGAGATTTCCCCCTCTGAATTCCCATGTTTCTCACTCCTGTTGTACATTCATACTTCCTGACCTCATGTTGTCAGTTCTGCTAGTTAGTGGAATAAAATGACCTGTTGTTTAATTTCTGTATACAGTGTCAAGAGTTAGCAATATATGCCACAATGCCATGCATAAACAAATAAATAAGTAAATAAATCATAGCTCAGTGCACATGACCTTCCTTATCACCCTATTTTGTTATGAAGAAACTGTCTCAGAGAAGCAGACATGACTCACTAATAAGTTTCAGCAGCAAGCTATTTTTCCCAAGAGAATCTGACTTAAAGTACAGAGTGTGTTTGATAGATTGATTGTGGGTTAGGTGTATGAATCTAATACAGTAATAAGTGTAGAGTACACTAAAAACATAAACACATTAAAACTTACTAAAAGAAAGTTCACTGGCAAAACTTTGACCCTTATGTCTTGGGAACAGATTCAGTGACATTTCTTATGTTCATTCTGTGACTTTAAAAGATTTTCTAAATTATGTGTATATGTGGACGTGTATGGGAGGGTGTGTTATGTGAGTGCAGGTGCACATGTCAGTCTTGGGAACAGATTCAGTGACATTTCTTATGTTCATTCTGTGACTTTAAAGATTTTCTAAATTATGTGTATATGTGGACGTGTATGGGAGGGTGTGTGTATGTGAGTGCAGGTGCACAACATGTCGAATTCCCTGGTTCAGGAGTTACAGGTGTTTGTGAGCTGCCCAACTGAAATAGTCCCCTGAAAGAGCAGTAAGCCCTCTTTAACGACTGAGCCATTTCTCCAGGGCTTAGATCTGTGTCCTTAATGAAAACATGTTAAGACTTTGTGCACAGTCATGGGGAGAAGGTCAGAATATAACTTATTTTTAAATTTTATTTTTTATTGTACAGGGAAATTTTTCCCTTATGACAAACTAGAGTATCAGAGATATGGTTAAAATTTTTTGTCGAGCATAACAACCCACATAACAGAATATTCATCCACCATAGAAAACATCATTCATCCTTCTCAGAAGTAGCAATCTAGCTATGTGCACATATTTTAAGATACTCTTCAATGTATATAAGCTCATTAAATGCTGCATTATAATTTATAATATTTGCAAGGTCATTTATCACAGAAAATAAAATATTCCTGGGAATTAAGAGTTTTATTTATGTCTGTAAAGTAAAAGACTTGAGAAGGGTATCTAAGCTAGAGGTTGACAAAGTTGAGATTCAGAATTACCTCTCAGCTCTGTAAAATAATATCCTGAAGACAGAAAAATAACAATCTAACCTGCATATATATTAAATCCCTGAAGAGAAGACAGGCAACGAATGGAGGGCTCTCGTTTAACATTAGTTTATATGAAAAAGACCTAGAGGATTAGGTTAACATATACTCAAAATGTAATAAAAAGTCTCACACTTTGACACATCAGTAATTCTTATCTCTGAAATGAAATTCATTTTAAAAAACACCACAATTACTCCAGAATATCTTATTTTTGAAGTAAAATATAGGATTCTACAAAATGAACTGTCAGGTTTTTTGAGAAAAGGAAACAAAAGGGAATTTTTTCTGCTTGCTTTGATTATATCCCAAAGTCTTCATTTCAGTACAAAATATTCCTTATGGTAAGACCATGATATTTGGACAAGGACAGGCGCTATGACTCCTGTGTTCACAGTCTGCCTTCTCCCTGATGAATTAATGTTACTTTTATAAAGGTAACTCCCCAGTAGGCATTCCATATTTTAGCAAAGATTGTTCATATCAAATATCTTTTCTAGAAGGACTAGGGTCAAGGGCCATAAAAATCAGACCATTCCCTGCATTAAGTCCATGCTTCCTTTGCAAATCTCTCTCCCCCTTTTCCGCACTCTCTTCTGCTTCCTCCCTCTCTTTGCCCCTTCTTCTCCTACTCTGTCTTCTATCCATTTACCCCTGCTGTGTACCATAAGATGACCTGGAATTTAGAATTTTTCTGCTTCAACATCCAGAGTCCTAGAATTATAGGCGTCTTCCATGATGCACAGCCCTGATTTCCACTTGTACAAAACCTCCAAAGAAGAAAAAAAATAGATTATTTTTCACCAGCAGACTGTCCAAAAACTCTCCTTAAGTTTGTGAATACTTGCATTTTTGTGACTTTGAATGTATAAGTACTGATCGTATGTGGCACAATAGGTTCAGTTTCTGGGAGATGAAATTATTTTTTTCTGAAGAGAAATAAATAATGTATCCATAATGTATTCATTATGACTAATGAAAATTAGGTAATTGTGAAGCTCTCTGACTACTTTCCATTTTATTCTAAAATTTAAATAACTAACCTATTATACAAACATGTATTTCAGAAAATGGTAACTTGCTGGAGAAGCTAAATTAGAGAAGCAAACATATTAATGTGTTGTAATTGAATTCACCTGTCTTTCCTATGATGTCTCTTACAGCACATGAGAAGGAGATGCAATGTCTTAACTCCATTACTGGCTTTAATCGGCACAATAAGACCAATAATAGTTGTTTATCTTCTGGAGTGACTCGGTGAAGTTCTCCCCTCCAGTTTCCTTTCCCAAGGAATAGCCGTATCTCAGATCTGGTTAATTAGCCAGTAAGTGAAGAATAGAAATTTGTGATACAATCCCTACATTCGTGGTTGTTGCTCCCTAAAATAGTCAATAAACTTTCTATCTACATTTTCTTGTCAACAAGGTAGAGCCAAATGGATTAAAGAAGCATAGATTTTTGGTAACAGAGATGGTGCCTTTGTACAGTAGAACACATACTGTATATCAAAGAATATTGTGCAACTTCTCCTAGGCTGACATTGGAATCACATTGTAACCCTGGCCATCTGTCTTCCACATCTAGATGTCGATGAATGTGCAGTGTTGAACGGAGGCTGCCAGCAGCGCTGTATTAACACTCTGGGCACCTTCCACTGTGACTGTGATACAGGATACAGACGCCACGTGGATGAACGAACCTGCATAAGTGAGTAAATAGTAGAGCCAGCTTGATACCATTTTCAATGAAAATTGACCTGCCCCTGCAAGGAGCAGCAACGAGAATTTGTTCCATTGTAAATATATCTACAGAAGCTGAGAGTATTCGGGCTCAGTTCCACCTTCTAAAACACATAAGGTATGTTGCTATTAGAAAATGGAGAGACCAAAAATGGGAAAGGAAATACAGGGATCAATACTCACAATACTCATAGCTAAATCTTCAAGTATGTGATTATTTTGATAGCGTGGAATTGTGGGCATATTCTGTGAAATTTAATTTTGTTATTATGCAAGTATCACCCCAAACGGAAATGATGAGGGGACATAGGCAATGATAATAACTGATGATAACTAGCTACAGTGATCTCATTTCAAGGCAAATGCAGAACTAGATTCAGAAATAAATAAAAGATTAAAATTGAGTCATAGACAAAACTCTAAAAGAAAACATTGCAAAGAAATTAAAATTACTCAGACATAGTTACAAGTACACGTAATAAATATAGGTTACAGCATATTCACTCTACATTGAAATGTTCTTAAATATGTCAGAAATAGAATTATTGTCTCCTTCATTATGATTCTGAATTATAAATTTCTTGAAATAAGTATATGCCACTTTTGTAAACAGAAAAACAGAATAAAGTTTTAAATATACTCTCGCCTGTGTGGTTATAAATGTTCTTTGTTGTCTTCACTTAAATAATTTAAGTAAAAGTGTTTTCTTTCCAGTGAGTCAAGATCCTTACCTGTCATATCACATTCCAGTTTTAGCTCATGTTCTTGTTTACAGCAATTATCGTATTAAACACATAGCACCCAGTGCAGGAAAATTTAATTGCTCAGTTTATTTTTATAGGTTTTGTTAACTATTTCATCCTCACAAAATTGTTATTAGTATGTTATAAAATGCTTGATAATAGGGGCTGTAAAGATGGCTCAGCAGTTAAGAGCACTGACTGCTCTTGCAGAGGACCCAGGTTTGATTCCTGGCACCCACATGGCGGCTAAGAACTGTCCTTGACTCCAGTTCCAGGGGAATTTGAAGCCCTCTTCTGACCTCCACGGCATTGCACAACACAGGTGCATTCACATACATGCAGGAAAGACACATAAAATATACACAAAATAAAAACAATAAATAAAATACTTTAAAAAGTTTGATAATAATAATGAAAGTTGGACTATAGACAGCTGTTTTAAATTAGTTTCATACTATATATTGCTTGTAGTTATTTTTGCTTCCCTAGCATGCCTGAGAGAAGACCCAGACAAACAGGCAAAGATGCCATAGTCATTAGTCTGAATTTGATATGAGAAAACATGTTATGAAGGTATGAGAGTTTAAAAGTTGGGAGGGGAATAAAGATACGGTTAAGAGTACTGGCTACTGGCTGCTCTTGTAGAGGACCCAGGTTTGATTCCCAGCACTCACATGATGTTAACAACTATCCATAACTCCAGTTCTAGGGTATCTGATGACCTCTTCTTACCTCTGTGCTCATTGCATGACACAGGTACACTTACATACATGTGGTAATACTCTCATGCCCATAAAATAAAAAATAATAAATAAAATATTTTAAAAGCAGGAAGTGGGCAGAGAAGAATATTTCCAGGAACTCAGTATCAAGACGACGATATCTACAGTCCTCACACGTTGTGGAGCAACAGCTCACTCATATTTGTTTAATTGAAATATCCTCTCCTTTGTGTAGGATTAACGGTAACAGCTAGAGGACCCTCTTTTCCCTCCCTAATACCAGCCTTATAAGATCATCTGTTGGTAGTAACCTTAAACTGTTGCCATAGGTTCTCTGAGTCACAACAGTGTGTGGAGCTTCAGGACTGTTGATATATGCAAATGAGATATTTATCAGAAAGGGCAACCTTAGCTGGTGAATTTTTATATCTAATGTAAAATCATTTTTTGAAGTTGTGGTTTAGATGAATCTATACTATCTTTGTGGTAGGACAAAATAAACACTCAAATCACCAACTGAATTTTGTTTTGGGCTACATGACATTGACTAAACTCTGGCAGTCATCAGCAGAGCCAACAGTAAGCTCTTCCCTTATTCTTTACCATCATTGCTATTGGGTTAATGACATTTAATCACAAGAGGAGTTGGGCAAGGGCTATTGGTCATTGCCTCTAATTTTTTTCTTCAGTGCCAAATCTTGCTATATACATCACTCTGATAGTAGCTTACCTTCAACTCCATATGCTGATTTTTCTCTTCAGAATATCACCATAGTGTACAAATGAAGATTATTTGTATATAAATCGCAGGGGAATTAAGTACATGAGAAATGTATACTGCATGACTGCATCATCCAGACCTTCAGCCTCTTGGAGCTTCTATAGAAGCTCTGAGCCCACACTCAACCATTACAGAGTATTTTCATTGCAAAAATACTTCTAAGAATCGCTTTGATAGTGAGATTGCAAGAACCTTGACAAAAGAGTTCAAGAAGGCTTGTTTTCAGCACTTTGTAAGTGCTTTGTATTTAAAGGTTGAGAATGTGACCTGAGAGACAGCAGCTTCTGTATTTGTTCAGGAAGCCTCCTATAGACAATTGTGTTTGGGGTAGGTTGTACAAAGGGACATTTTAAAATTAAACATGAGGATATTGAATTGGCTCATTTCCATGTTTTAAACAAGGTCTTATCATACAGCCCAAACTGACCTTGAACTCAAAACTCCCTGCCTCAGGCTCTAGAGGGCTGGGAGTACAGAGGGGGCCCCTCCACTCCCATCTCCTTTGGGGACTTTTATCTGAGAGAAGACAAAATGTTTAAGACTGTATTAGGTATTCATCACAAAGCACGGATAGTCAAAGAAAAAGAAGACAGTTCCAGAATGTTGGGCTTTCAGTACTTTGGAGTACTTGACATTATTCTCTCTCTCGTTCTTTAACTTTGTGTTGTACTCTCTGTCCATCTACCACAGATCTCGGGTGAGGTGACTTTTTGAGTTAGAGCTTTGGGTATTTCTTCAAGGCTACAGTAACTACTACACTACACCCACACACAATTTTAGATGACTCCACATTAAAGAAGACTTTTTCTGTAAGAGTTTGCTTTGTTATGATTATGTGTGTCTGCTACTGGTCAGCTTCTGTCAAGAACGACAAGGTCACAGAAATATAAAAGGATTCTGGGACAGCTATCAAAGGCGACAGAAATGGCATGGATGAGCTATGTGGTTTCTGTTTAAGACTTGATTGAATTATGATGAGAAAAGATCCCAGCAAACTGGCATCTTAGCCTCAGTGAGCAGTTTGAGCCCAAGCGAGCCTAAGAATTTGTCTATTTAGTTTTGGAAAGCATGTTCTCTTTCTAAGGTAAGGCCCTGTGTCCTACAATTTCCTTCAAATTCTTACGTGTATTTTTTATACTCCCCAATATTCCATATATACTTTCATGCTTAAAAGCACACCTTAGAAGTGTATATGAAGGAGAATCTCATGACATTGTTGTATCATGGTACCGCCATATGTTTGAGGCAAAGTTGGTCAGTGAGTAGTCCTCAGTAAATCCCCTATGTAATAAGATGTGGTTTCTTCGTAAGCACAAGGATACGAATTCAGTCCCAGCATCCACATAAAAATGCGCAGCATGGTGGTACCTACTTGTAATCCCCACCCTGGAACAGCAGAAACAGAACAGTCTTAGGGCCTCACTGGCCAATCCGGTCTAGATTAATTGCTTAGCTCCAGACCAGTGAGAGACCCTGTCTCAAAATAGGTGGACGGAGTTTCTGAGAATGACATCTAAGGTTGTCCTCTGACTTCCACTGTGCATGCACACATATGAACACATGCCCCTTGCACATATATAAGTGTGCATTACATACACACATGTAAAATACACACACACATACACACACAAACATAAACACACGCATTAAAAAAATAAAAATAAAAGATTCCAAGCTAGGAATCTTGGTCTATGTCCTTTAGCAACACCAGATACATGTCACTTTTCTGAAGGCAGCATCAGGAAAACCAGTCTGAGAAGTCCCCTGTGTGAGGGATGTCACAGCAAGTAAAGGCAACTACACTTGGTTAGCAGCAGAACAGAGCACAGTATGGGGAAGTTGCCATGAGCAGGGTGCTGAGCAGGTTTTCAAAATGCTGTTTTCCATTGCCACAGCTCCCAAGATGGGAGAGGACTTGCCAAAACAGAAGCCATGTTTTAGTAAGCTTCACAAACCCAGAGACAGTCACACTCCCATTAGTTTATCAGATCTCATCCATGTGGACTACAGACTGAGGCACAGTAGCACACAAGTTGAAGTGCAGCATGCCGTAAGTCACCGGGTCTCCTACACCCTGGTTCGCTGTTCGAAAATATGTCAGAAATGGTCATAGTGGTCTTAAAATATTCCTGACATGTTACAATTTTACAAAATTTGTAAAATTATTGAATCGTTGTAAACCACCTTCTAACTAAAACTCTATTACGTTATGCACATTATCTTTTGTGATTCTAATTTTATTTATAAAAATGGTTAAAGAACTTAGATTCAGAGTATGAGAACTTATTGATTTAGTTTAATAAAAATCAATGAGTCACTGAAGTGTTTTTTATTGAAAAATATATAATCCTTGGTACTTTTAAAAAAGAAAAACAAGTTTTCTACATCATCGAAAAATACATACCTAACTAGAAACAACTTGAGCAGTAATCTTGTCCAACTTCAAATCTTTGAGGTTAAAAGTCTCAGAGCCAACGAGATCAAGGAACTTTACCAAGAAAGGAAAACATAGTTTTCAGGAAAGCCTGCCTTAATTCACTTTTGATTAATTTATTTAGCAGTTTGAGAAATGCAAACAAGAAAAAAGCTCAGACGGCACTGCTGACAAAATTCATATAGTTCATTTTAGTGAATAGAACTAAGAGTTAAAAAGACCCATTTTCACAAAAGCTATTGATAACAGAATCTAGCATTATGTTATCAACACATAGAGAACTGCCTCCTTAACAGTTCTGTCCCGTGGTTCCGTAGCCTGCTTGCATGAAGCTCCAACACGGCTCTCTGTCAGCGCCTTTTTCGGCCTCTGAACTGCGCTTTATTCTCAACCTGAGATATTGCTCACCCCCAAGTCTGTCTGTCAAATCTCTGCTCACTCTGCTTCGTGTTCAATGTCACCTGTAGTCTTAAGCTTTCTCTGGACTCCAGCCAAAGGTATTCTCCCCCAAACTTAATGTCATGTTATTTATGTCATGATTTATATCTGACATATATGCAGCTGGTCTTTGGGCCAATGAATGTCAGTAATGCCACCCCGTCAGCCCCTTTGTATCTTACACTCTTTGATCTTCAGCACTGTTAAACTGTTAATCACTCTTCTCTTCCATCCCCCCATCCCTTGCCCCCCCCCCGACTTCTTGATGGGACAGTGCCCACTCTCCTTGCCTGCCTCTCTGTGTTGTTCTGGTTAGAAGCATTCTGGCATCACGCCATCATCTCCTTTTCTTTCTTTCTCTTCTTCTCTCCTTCATTTGCTTCTCCTCTAGTCTACCTTGATTTTTTTTTTGACTTTCACTGCAAGTAAATACCTGTGGACTACTTAGAATGTTACCTTGCCCACTCTTAAGGATTATTTAAAAATTTAATAACAGAATATTAAAGTATAAAAAATGCCTTTATATTCATATAAAATGAATATCAAAAGATTTGCAGATAACCGAGAGATGAACTTGTTTCAGTATTTCTAACCCTTGGAACTTAGTCAATATTCTCTATTAAAAAATATCATCTCTGGATAATTTTAGTTGATGATTTTCTTACTCTTGAGTGATATAATGGAACCTAAGTAGTGTAGATTAAAAGTATCTATATTATCTGAACTTTTGGCATTTAGCTATATAATTTGCATTTTAAGTAACTTGCAAGGTTTTAGCTATAATTTTACACATGGCATAAAATCTCCCTTGAATTTCCTTTTGTTGGATTTATTTATTGTTATTTTATGTGTATGAGTGTTTTTTTCACGCAAGTAGATAAGTGCACCACATCTGGACATCGCCCACAGAGGCGGTACGAGGCATTGGATACTCTGGAACTACAGCGACAAACTGTTGTCAGAAGAGCAGTCAGTATTCTTTACTGCTGAGCCATCTCTCCAGTCGCAGATTCCTATTTTTAATAGCAACCTTGTGAAGCATGTTCAGCTCAAATACCCATTCAACATCATGTCCTGCCTCTCACGCATTTGCTGGAACTGGCCTTCTCAGAGAAGTGAAATAATTAAATGATTGGAAACTGAATTGTTTCTGTAGTTGCCTTCAACGTGTAAGGTTAATACCTCCATTCAGAAACAAGGAAATGCTGCCTTCAAAGAGACGCCCAGATAAAGAAGCGTCTGCAAAATATTTTTACTGAGCTTTTGTACATTTCATAAAACAGTTTCTAATCAAATTAAGACCCCATCCCCCATCCATATTCCCATACCCCTACACACACACACACACACACACACACACACACACACACACACTGGGTCTCATCATGTATTCTGCCATACATCTTAACTCTCATTTGATCAAGCATTTTACCCAGATGTTCTTCAGGGCAAGTTCATCCCCTGGAGTCTAGTCAGCCTATCTAGAGATCTTAAGGAAGGTCTACTCTCCCTCTCCTAGCAGCAATCAGTCTCCAACAGTTCTGAAACTAGGGCCAGTCTGCCACCCATTTCCCTCCCACCACACTGGGCCCTGATCTGATTGAGTTGGCATAGGTCTTGTGCTCAATACCACCAATGCCTTAGGTTCACATGAACAAACTTCAAGCAGCCTAAAAGCCTCTGTTTCCCTATGTTCATGGACCAACCCTGACTCTTACAATCTTTCTGCCCCCTCTTTTGCAATGGTCCCTGAGCTGTGTGTGGGTGACTTTTAATATAGGACTTATATCTGGGGACATACACTCTGCAGTCTCTTATTCTCTAAAACTTGGCCAGTTGTGGCCTTCTGTGTGCATCGTGCTCTGTTGTCTGAGGTTGTTTCACTGGTGAGAATGGAGGAATGTACCAGTATTCTCTCTACCCCTGTTCCACTATGTTCCATGAGCTTTAGGTGTATAGCTTTCACTGTAGATATGTCACCTAGGGCTGGGGATCTTGCAGATGTATATTCTCTGTATGTGACCAGTTGTGGAACTCTGTAGTAGACTCCAACTTTTGCAAAAAGAAGATTCTTTGATGAGTGGTATACTGCATAATTGTCTGTAAATATAAGAATCCATATTTTGTATATTGTAAGAAATATCATTTGTCTAGAGTTATGAAAGAAATAGGGTTTCTCTAGAATCTTTAACCCCTCCAACAATGTATTTTTGGCTATAATTACAGTGCCACCCATGAGTTCACTCCCATTGAGATGGCTTTAAGTTTAATTAAATAGCTGTTGATTACCTGGCCCCTCATAACAGTGCCACTGTTACCCCAGTAGAGGTAGCTTGCTGTGCCAGTTGTTATGCTTACTAGGTTTTAGGCCTGGGTTGGACCATTGATTGATTTTCTCCCTCAGCAGCTTGCATAGTGTCCTCTAGAACTATAAGCTAGTCTTCAGTGAAAAGGCTTCCAGGTCAGTTTCTGCTCAATTGCTCCAACTCTTGTATCCAAAGTATGTTTTGTCTGGCAATAACGTGTGTTATTTTGGGAGTCTTGGATTACTCTGCCCAAGCATTCAAAAGGAGTTTCTGCTATCTGGCACTGTGCTGCTTGCCATACAGGCCCCAGGTGTGCACATGCACCAATGTTCAGACACAGTATGTCTATTTCTTAGGGGCTTCTCAAGCTAACACAGTTCCTTCTGTCTTCCCATGCTACCCATGATCCATTTACCTCTCCTCTCTCTCCAGCCAACCTCCGTCCTCCCTCCCCAGTCCAAGCACCCCCATTTTCCCACCCTCCATCCTCATAAGACCCACCTCCCTTATACCGGCTTTCCTGAGTTCCCTCCTCCCCCACCCCCATGGTCCCCTGCATGTCCCTCCTCCCCCATTCCCAGCCAAATACTCCCATTTTCCCAGCCTCTCTCTGTAACACCTGTTCCCTAATAGCCTCCTCTTTCGGACTTTTTCTTTCCCTTTACCTCCGGGTTTCCTTTCCAGTTTCCTGGCTGCAAAAAGACCCCAGATAGTCAAAGCAACTTTGAGCAAAAAGAACAATGCTGGGGAGGATCAATGGAACAGAATCAAAGGCCCAAATATGAGTCCGTGTGATTTCAGTCACCTAATATTTGGCAAAGAACATGCAATGGAGGAAATACAGTATCTTCAATAAATAGTGCTGGCAAAATTTGATCTCTACTTGTAGAAGATTGAAATTGGACCCTTGTGCTTCACCATGTACAAAAGTCAACTCTAAATGGATCAAAGACCTCCATGTAAAACCAGGTAAAATATTTTTAATTCTTTTCAGTCTTCAGTACAGCAATTCCTCATTTCTTAGTTGAAATAAGATGCTTTTTATTTGTGTTCTTTCTATAGCTCCTCTTTAATTCACATTAAATGAGAAAAAAAGATACCCAGAACTATAATATAAAGTTTCTGTGTGGGTATCACACTGTTACACTTTAATTAGAAATATGCAAAAGTTACTGACACATCTTACTTAATTACCAATATGCAGACATTGGGTGAGAAGGAACACAGAGATACATGGCTGAGAAGCTTAAAACAATGATTTCCTCAGAGAAACTCCAAGCCTATATCAGATTTTCATGAGCTCCATATTTTAAGATAAGGCTGAATTTAAAAATGAATTTGAGAAAACAATTAGATGTGGTGGTCTTCTCCCAGTGGGCTTATTTGTTTACTACCTCAGAGCTCTGAGCCTTGATGTCTGGGCTTCACTTTATGGGAGAAGCAGAAGATTCTGTCTAAGAAATGCAAAGAGAGTGCCCTTAAATTGCAGGGGAAAAGAGGTTAAAGACTTTCACTGTAACTACCTTTCAATTAGCTGCATTATTTATGAAGATAAATTAGAAACAGAATTCATTTTCAGATGACAGCTGATGTGTTGAACAGGGCGATGTCAGGTTAAAAAAGTTGTTTAGTTTGTCAGGTTGATGGCGTTTCTCCGTCATTATCAAATTCATCACCCTCGCAATATGAAGCACTTTTGTGTGGTGTATGCTAAATTTAATCCTCGAAAGTTGAATTTAAGGAACACTTTCCTCTGCCCCCCTCATCCCCATTCTGTGGTCTTTTGGAAAAATCATGAACTTCTCAAGTTTTCATCCAGAGGTGAATATTAAACTAAATTTGATAACTTCTTTCCAACCACTTAAGTTTCAGGAACACTTTTAGAATCCTACCTATTTTCTCTATACTTGTTCTACAGATTTCAGAATCAGGAAGCTAAGGCTGACAATTTTAAACAGAGACAGATTGAGGTTTCAGTTCTGTGGGCATTGCAGAAGTCTTCTGTGATCCTGTCTCAGTTTCTCATTCCTGATTTTCAGATTCTGTGTCATCTCCATCTCTCCCTCTTTATCTGTGTTTCTATCCAATAAACCTGGAAAACAAATGACAAAAATCAATATTATATATTATACAAGAGTATATCTCTCATAAAAACACATTTAACCCATGAGAATAGCCGCCTATGAACAGTGGGGGAACTCGGTGTGGGCTCTGAGGCTAAAACTCAATAAAAAACGTTTCTTCAAGGACCATGAAATGATGAGAAATTGAGGCGAGTAATGAGATGATCTTAACTTTCTGTGCTCAGTGTTAGGACATGTACATATGTACAAACATACAACATATACATAAACACATATGCAGATATACACATTCACACAGGCGTAGACATAAATGCACAGAGGAAGGCACATACATATACACACAGAGATACAGAGAAATAGACCTAGACACGCTCACATATACATAAAACACATACACCATACACATACATACAACTAACACAAACACATAACATACAGACGCACAAATATCTACACATAGGCACATAGACACACACAACACATGCATACACATATACACACAACACTCACATAGACACACACAATACACATACACATCTATGCACAAACAGACTCACGTGTACACCAAACACTTATACACCCAACACACACAATATAACACACAGGCACACAACATGTTCCCACAACCCCACACATGGGCATACACATCAAACCATGAAATATTAGCACAATGGTCTCTGTACATGGTAAATGCTTTTTCTTCTTGCTCTCTGTAGAGAAGGTATCTTTATATATACTTCTTCATGATGATTTTTACGGTTTTTTCTCATTCTACTTAGGAAATATTTGTTATATATAGAATAAATTAACAAATCTAATACTGAGTAGTTGATTTTGTTTCCCAGTGTTGCCTAGGTGATGGCCTAGTTCATTATACAGCATCCACCAATTATGGATGAAGACATTGAAGTAACTGACTCACAGTGGATGCCCAATAAGTAGTGGCTCAGATCAGTGGTTTCGAGCTATTTTCCATCTACTTCATTCTTTCCCCATAGAGTGCCCATCCACTGCAGAGGTCCGGAGAGTGAGAGAGCTTCAGTTGTGTCTAACTAAAACATATGTTATCTTTAAATTCCTTGTTTATGGAAATGCAGCGTGGCATTTAGAATTATGAGGAACAAAGGTATTTTGAGAATAATACATCTTTGAAAAGTTATTTTCTCCTTCTTTTCAGGATAACAGTGTTAACTTTACCATACAATTATCTTCCATACAAGCTATGGTTTTGATCTAGTGAGATAGCTGTCAATCACACAGCTTATCCCTGTGGAGGCAGAGCAGGGGGAAAGTGGTGGTAAATCCTGCTTGAGCGGCACAACGCAGAGCAGGAGGTACTCAGTCAGTATTAGCTGATACTTGTGATTGGCCATAGCCATAGGACAAAAAAAAAAAAAAAATTACAGAGAGACAGATTCTGTAGGGATAAATTCGCCTCAATATTCAGTAGCTTTTTTGGGTATCTTTGCTTGTAGTTGTGAGTGTGTTATGTTCTGAATGTGTATGTATCTCAAATTCATGTGTCAACATAACCCCCAATGTGACAGCATTAGGATCTTTTGGAGGATGATCATGCCACCTGGGTAGAGCCTTCCTGGATGTGATAATTGTCACTCTTAAGGAGTCCCTGTCATGAGGGTGCAGAGAAAAGGCACAAAATGCGAATAGTGGCCCATGACCAGACACTGCTTCTCTAATCTTCCACTTCTCACTCTAGAGCAACTCTGAGAAGCAAAGGAACTAAGTGCTTGTGAACACTAGACCAGAGCACCACAGACAGATTCAAATTTAATATGTGAAGAAAAGAATCAGAGCTCAGAGTTTACATTTCTGCTGCAACAGTCCTAGTGAAGTAGTTACAGCAGCAGGTTGGAGAGTTCAGTGATTCCTGTTCTATCACCGAGTCTTTTATTTTCCAGAAACGAAAACACAGAACTTCTTAGCTAAAGGGCTTCCCAAATTGTGTTACAAGAAGGTTGGGGATTTACCTGAGCTCAGAGTGCTGTGTTCTTTGTTCAAGGCAAAATGTGCTGGACTGTTTTTCAGACAGATCTCCACACTTTCACTTGAGATACCATTTTGCCCTTCTTCAGACCTCACTACTCTTCTCTCCCCTACCTCCAGTCTCTTTCTTTCCTTTTAAAAACACTCCTCCATAAATGAAGTTTTTGTCAAAACTCTCAAGAAATTATCCAGTGTCAAATTAAAAGCTTTCAGTTCCTATTTTGCGTCTTGAAGGTCATGAACTCTCCACCCTTCCCCCACGGCCTCTTCGCAAGCTTCACAGCTTTCTCTGGATTCTCCTTTAGCCTTCTGATGATTCACAAACGTCTTTCACGGATTCTCTGACCTCTGTGCTCTCCTAAACCCTTGGTAACATCAGAGTTCTTACTTTGATACCCCTTTCCTTGCCCTTGTGTGTGATACTTTTCACTGATGAAGCTTTACCTAACAGTTAGCTAGGAGGCCCGCATCAGCATCACCAGTCCGGGAAACTCCTTACTTGTCCCAGCTAAGACCCACCTAGTGGATGTCCCTCTGCTTTGCAAAGCCTGAGTGCTCTAAAACTGAACCTTCCTCCTTACTGGTTCAGCTGCACCACCTCAGGCTACCCCTCATGCCAGAAGGTCCAGCATATCTGCAAGTCCCTCAGGCCTCCCTGTGTCTCTGACACTATATATCCACTTACTCAATTATACTAGTGGCCTCACCTCCATAACCTTACCCAAAGATTATCCTATAATGATTTCTATCAAAAATTCCCTTATAATCTTTGATAGAAAGTACTATTAAAATAGAATCTTCACTAAAACCATCCTCCTATACATAGTCTTTTTAATCCATTATCCTAAATTCTATCAAAATCATACTGTTTATTTTTTGCATGTGTGCAGGGGTTATATGCCTAAATAAACATGTTTATGTGTACAGTCTCTTATGTGGACGTATGTGGAGGACACAGGTCCACACTGAGACCACTTGCTCTCTGTTTAGACAAAGTCTCTCACTGAACCTGGAGTTCACTATTTAGAATAGCCTGGCTGAACAGTGAGTCTGCAGAATCCTTCTGTCTCCTCCTCTTAGCATTGGGGTTACAGGGGTACACGCCACACCCAGCTTTTATACTGGTTCTAGGCATCGAACTCAGATTCTCACACCTGTACAGCAAGTAATTTACCTCTGAGACATCTCCCTAACTTTTATGGTCATATTTTGAAATTGTATTTTAAAAATTACTTAAAACCCTTATTATTTCTTCATTGCTCTGTAAACCCTAAACCTAAATCCTGCTGTGGCTTATAGGTGGTATCAGGGTTTGACTTCTAGTTGACAGCTGTACTGTCTGGCATGTTTCTACTCAATACTTAGTCACTAGACAGAAAATTTGCACTTCCTAAGTGTTTGGCTAAGTTGTGCTTAGCTATGCCTTGCCTCCTAGTGTCCCTTATATCACACACCGCTATTCTCTACCTGCCTGATTCTTAGGTAAGAGGCTACAGTTCCTTTCTCAAACACATTTCTATCCTTTCTATTTCATGTTACCTAGCTCTTTTTCATTTGTTTTGTTTTTTTGTTTGTTTTTATTGAACTTCTGTGTATTTCATACAGAATATCTCAAACAATATTAATCATCTTTATACCCCCATCTCCACCGGCACCCTCTCATGGCCACCCACTGGAACCCATATACTCTGTCATCCTGTTAAGCCCACTGTGTTAAGGCAGTGTCCCCAGACATTCCCCAGTGCAAGTCCATCCACTAGTCAGCCTATTTAGAGTCCCTTGTTTTAGGAAGATCAGCTCTTCCTCACCTAGCAGTAATCAATTGCCAATATTTCTTCAGCTAAGATTGGGATCTAATGTTCAGTTTCCCAGTTCTATGCTGGGCTTTTGTCTGCCTGAGTTTGCATAGGACTTGTGTGTGCTGACACATTGCCATAGAATCATATGCACAGGGTCCCAGGAGGTTGTAGGACTCTGTTTCATATGGTCATGCACCTCCTCCCTGGCTCTTACAATCTTTTTACCTCCTCTTCTGCAATGTTCCCTGAGCCCTAGGTGGGTGAAGTTTAATACAGGAGTCCTATCCAAGGACCAGTGATCTGCAGACTCTTGATCTCTATGTCTTGGCCGTTTGTGACTTTTTGTGTTTTCTGTTGCATAATGGAACTTCATTAATGAAAATTAATTGAGAGATTCATTAGTGTCCTCTTCTTTACCTCTGTTCTATGTTTCATGTGCTTTATGTGTAAAGGTTGTATTGTAGATATGACACTTAAGTCTGGGCAATTCATAAACAATGTCTGTGTGTGACCAGCGGTGGTGCTTGCTTATAGTCTCTGACTGGTGCAAAATAAGTTTCTTTGATAAGTAGCAACTAGGATATCTGTCTGTAAATATAAGGATACATAGCTCTTACTTGTCTGTATACACTTAGTTTAGAATCACCTTTCCTAAGAAGACTTCCTAGACCTATTCCATTAATGACAGATATGCCACCTGTTTCATGAGGCTTAAAGATTCCTTTGGAGGCTGGACGAAGCATGCAAACACTCAAGTAGATGAAATGATAACTGTGATGCAGCTCCAAAGGAGAGAGAATGATATGCAGGCCTATACTTCAGGTTACACACTGGAAAGGGTGCCAACAAGGTGGACTAGGAGGGGGCAGCTTGTTGTACTAAGAGTGTCTGGGATGAGCAGTTTCACCATTTCCTTGTCCATGGTTAAGTATGAGACTGTTAGAGGGTATGTTGTCTCCTGCCTCCTGGTGTTTGCTATGTGTATTACAAAGCAGGAACATTAGCATTTGACACAACAAATGTCTAGAGGATCAGGTTTTGTGAAGGAGAACTGAGTCATTTCAAAACTAGATAGGTAAGAACTGTGAAGTATAATTTTACATAACTACAGGCAACTAAGATGAAACTCTAATGAAGAACCTCTCTCTATGGGTTATAAAGGGTTTTCTTCCTGTCCATCTCTCCCTGCAGATTTATGTTGCTTTTATATCTCTACTCTCTAACAGTTGGTTGACACAAAGTGTTTAATCTCATTTAATGACACTGTGTGAATTAATTTTCTGTACTATAAAGATCCTTACAATAGAGTTTGCTTATTTGGAAATGGTATTTTTCTCTGTCCCTTGATCTTCTCTTAATTAGAAAAATAAATAATTGTGTGATGCTTGGCTCTAGGTCCTAGAAACCCCAGTGTAATGTTGAAGACTTAATTGTATGGATTCTGTTTAACCTGTGTTACTAGTTTATCTTGGTCTGCTTCTTAATACAGGGTCTTTTTCTACAATGTCTATTTATATATTTTTCCTCTCCTTTTAAACATCATTGTTAGCAATTATAATATAAATTTTTGTTTTACTCTGTACAATGCCTCAATTCACCTATAGAAGGAGATATAAAGTAAATGTGATGAAAGCAATTCAATTTAAGCCTAAACCAAAGATGTGGACTTGCCATTCAAATGGATGATTTGTATGTTGGTCCTTTGAAATCCTTGTGTTTCTGTCATTGCCAGTGCAAAGGGAGGCAGTATAGCAGGAAGACAAAGAGTAGGAATATTATAAGAGTAGGGAGACTAGATGGAGTTCATAGATCCTAGAATCTATGGCTAAGTGATCACAAAGAACAAGATATGTGTGGTTATTAATGATAGTCAAGGGCAAAGGTATAGATTGGGTCCACATTTCCAATCAGAGAATTAAGCAAGAGCAGGTGTTAGACATGAAACCCAAGTGAAAGGACTGAGGTCACCATCTGGTAACCCATGCTGAATGCCATACCATAAGCTCATACAAAGTTCTGAAGGTTAGAGTTTGAAAGGGAAGGCGAAAGTATAGCAGACAAGTGAAGACCCATTATGGTGAAAATTTGAGCCACAGATAAAGAGGTAAGCAATAAATATCATGAACTCTCATATTGAAACCCCGTTAAGAGAACTTTTCTTCAGTCGTCATAAAGTAAGACTGACTGCTGACCTGACCTTCAAGATCATCAGTCTTCTACCTTTGCAGCCTTGCTGGTGAGGGATATGGCAATATGGATAACTCCCTGGTAAAAACAGCTCTTCTCAAAGCTCAGTCCTCTGGGATGGCATGTTTTGCAGAAGATGACAAGTACAATCATATTACCTAGTCTCCAGACACTTAAATGAACAGAGACTAACATTCTGGATCCAGACAATTTTTCATTGCATGCAATTTTGGACATATAGATCAGCATTAATAAGTCCTGTGATTTTAAAACATTATCTCTAATCCTCACAATAATCTTCAAAGTTAAATATTAGTCTTCGTTTATAGCACACCAGACCTGGGGTTTACTAGGAGTTAACTTTGCAGCTTCAGAAGTAGACTTGGGTATACAGTCTTAAGGGTTACTTCTCTTAATAAGCATCTTAGGGAAGCAGATTAGATATGTTTTAAATTTTTTGAGAAGGTTAATACAGATAGACGACAAGTGAATTCATCTGCCATGTAATCTTTGATAAAATTCCCTCTTCCAAATGTTATAGTATAGTAATTTAGAGTCTTACTTCATCTATCGCCTGTTTTGAGTTTAAGGAGATTCTCTTCCCTTTTGAATAATTAAAAATTGACTCATCTCATATTCCCCTACTGGTTCTGTTTGGATTGCATTGGGTTGGCCTTCTGGTTGGGAAGGAATCCAAGTTAGAATGTTAAAATTTCATGTTTCAAGGTTAAGAACGTTAACATTGTTTCCCGTGTCTGTGTCTTAAAGCCCCCACTTCAGTCAACAATATAGAGATTCCATATGATAGCCCCATGATAGAGGATATGACTGTGAACTGAACGGGAGCTAGCATCCAACCAAATCTCCCTTAAGATGTGTTATATAAGAATACATAAAAGAAGATCATAATCCTGCCACCAATAAGCTCTAAGCTATAATCCCAACTTTATACCTACTAGCTGGGCAGAAATGGCAATGTTGTGCAATGACAATAATGGTTAATATTTAAAGCATTTATTATCTTTTTGGGCAATGATAAGCACTTTATATCCATGATGCAAACAATAAAATTCTGTGAGTTAAGCAATAGCATTACCCTTATTTTGCCATTGTGGAAAAGAAATGAGACTTAGAAAGTTTAAGGACTGAGACAGAAGTCATTCTACCTATGTGGCACAAAGAGAAATTGACTTATTATAATAGCTAAATATTTGAATCCAGTTTTGCTGAAACAAACAAAAAGACATGTCTACTTAAAAGTAAGGTGTTTAAATTTTATTGTTAAGCCTTTTTAAGGAAGGAAAAGACAGTATTTAAAATGTAAAGGGCTCACATCGAAGTGTATGGATTTAAATTAGGCCTATACACGATTAAGAAGCCTGGCAAAGAGATCATTGTATTAAGAATGGACTAATGGGAGACTGGAGGAATGCCTTAGCTGTTAAGAGCTCTGTTTTTTCTTAGGAGGACCCGAATTCCAATCCCAGTACCCACAGGGTAGCTAACAATCATCGGTAACTCCAGTTCCACGGGATTCAACACCTTCTTTGTCCTCTGTAGGCACTGCATGGCATGAGTGTACTTACATGCATGTTGTATTACACTCATACACATAAAATAAAAATAAATGTTTTAAAAAAGAATGGACTAGTAGGGCTAGAGCGATGGCTCAGCCAGTACAGTGCTTGCTGCACAAGCATGGGGACCTGTGTCTGGAATCTCAGCATGACATAAAAAAAATCAGGCATGGTAGCATACATATGTAAAGGCCAGTGCTGGGAGTCTGAAACAGGAAGATCCCTAAGGGTCACAGATCAGCTAGTCTAGACCAATCAGTGAAGCTCCAGGTTCACTGAAAAACCCTATTTCAAAAGCTAAGGTGGGTAGCTACGAAAATCTGCATAATAACCAAATCAGCTGAAATGCTAATTTGGATGAAGGGATTTCCTTGAAGTCCCACCTCAAGATGAAGAGCTAAGACAATCAATGTACACTGAGAGAGGGAGAATCAGTTTTCTTCAGGGATTAGCTCCCTGATAGATTATCTAATCCCAAGTGCTCAGCCTTAAACAGATGTACACATGAGTACCACGAAATGAACTCGGTGCATTAAATATTTTTATTTATAAATATATATGTTTATATAACAATAATAACCAAAGAAGAGGACAAACAATTGAGGGGGAGTGAGGGGGCACTGCGAGGGGTGGACATGATGCAAATACAATACTTGCATATGAAATTCTCAAAAAATATTAAAAATTATAAAAAATGGAAAAACTATCTTATGAGTATCTGCTGAGGAAATATTTATAACTCTATTGACAGCAGAAGAATCGATTAGTTGATAATTGGAAAATGAGCTGAAATATACTTTAGATTTTGCATAAAATATGGAATCAACCATCTACATAACTTGTTTTGTGACAAACCAAATTTATATGGCCCAGGGTACATTCTTCAATATGAAAATGGAGATAATAGTAGTACTAAAATGCCTTTTAATTATATAGAGTGCTTTCAAACATAAAATAAAAGTACACTGTAAGATAAGAAATAAGGTGAACAGGGATCAATAAAGACACCATATATCAGTCTCTGGCCTCTTCACACACAAGTGCATGTGCACCTGCACACACAGGTACACACTCAGGAAAACATGTACACACCTCTGGCCTCCACATCACCACACACAGATGTCCACACATACATAAAAGCTAAACTAGCCTAAGAGGAGCTGTGGCACTTTGGACTTAGGATGTGAGAATCACAAGACACTGAGTCACATGCAGGAAAGTACTTTTACCTATGGAAAGTCGGCCATGTACAATTTATTTTCTTAAAAACAGTGTCATCTAGGCTATAAAATCTTATAGTTGGAGTTTTCATAGCCCAGGCAATAGAATCCTGTGGATATATATTAGGACCTTGGGATTTGCATTAAGTAATGATATTTGCTCTCTTATTTACTAATAATTTCATGATTTGTAAATGAGCATAAGGGCATTTCATGACATTTCATATTGTGAAATTTGAAGATTTTATACTGCATGGGTCCAGCTTTATGGAAATTTTTATTATGTTGGTCTCTACAAAACGAGACTTACAGATTAGAAACCAGTCACAAGAAGACTTGGCCAACTCTGCTCTATAGAATCCCCAGTGCTCACATTCAAAGTGAATAGAGTACACAGATCACTTACCAGTAATTGAAGGGAAATAATTCAGTTGATTTTCTGACCCCGACATTGTCTATATTATTTATTGGAGGAAAAAGTTTGTGATTTCACTTCTTCTGGACTTGGAGTAAAAGTAATGCATATTAATTTTTATAGTGTGATGTTTAATTAGTCCTCTTTCCTTTCTGAAGAATGCCAAATTCCTACAACCCATATTTTAAAATTCTTCAAGTTAGGAAACAATCTAATTTAAATCTGGTCTTATTTCCAAAAGAATATGATTTAATAACCTTCCTTATTTCTTATTATAACCTTCATGAGGGCTTATGGTGAAATACATTTTTCATTTCTCAGTATTTGCATGAGACTAAGGAAGGTATTACTTGCCAAGTGCCATATCACATATGAATCAGAACAATGGACTGCAATGTGGAAGGAAAATGCGCATAGTAGGCTTCTGTAGTCCCACTCCAAATGTTGAAACAGACTGTCCTGCCTTTGTTACAAAGCTGATTAAGCCCAGGATACAGGGAATTCAAACTTGTATGAAATCATTGAAGTACAAAATTTAAGATCGGAAGAATAGGCTTTCTGCCTTTCAGTGACTGACATATTTGCTAACCCTTCTCCTTGTAGAAAGCATAAATTAGTAAGTGCAGACTCTCAAATTCAGTAGGATGTACCCTGCCAAGGAAGCAAAAATTACAAGATCAGGAATAATTGATATTCCACGTGATCCATTAAAGCAGGTCTCATTTAATGCAATATGGTGTAAAATTTTATCTTTTAAGTAGGCTAACCTGAATGTAGGCACCTTTTTGCACTTTATAGCAAAACTGAGCAATTCTCTCAACCATTCTGATCAGAGGACCTTGAACCAAGAACATATGTTTAATGAAGCCTGGAGTAGCTATTGATTAAACACTGACAATGTTCAGAGGAATTGAGAATCAAAAAACCTCCCCCATGGCCAGTTCTGCCACACTCACTTCTTAATAGGTGGCAAAGGAGGATTCTAAATGAGATCTGCTGCCCTGTGCATCCTTAGAACTCCACAGGCAGTGGGATTAATTTCTGCTTTGCAGTCCTTTGGATCCACCATGTCTAAAATGTCCATCATTCTCAGCAATGGATACAGGTGTCCATCCTGTTTAATTATTTTAGTTTTAGTCCACCTTTTTGAAAGTATATTTCTTTATATTTTTTCTCTATATTTTTAATTGCTTGGGAATCTCACATATGTATATAACAGACTTGAAATAATTATATATATTTAGTGTATTCAATGACATTATATCAAATATACAATGAATTAAAGCTCATTGTTAACAAATATACTAACAAAAGCAAGAGAAGATCTTGGGGAAATAATTTAGACTAATAATAATTCTCCAAACCAAGCAAACAAACCTAACAACAGAATGAAAATAAGGACTAAAATAATATTTGAAAGGGAAAAAGGTTTCAAAGCAGGGAAATCATCTGCTGTGTGTTGCTCTGTTCCATTGGTGACTACCTAGAGGTTCCGATATTTTTTAAGATACTCTTTTGTCTGGGTAGGAAACTGTGACCCAGAACTGTGAATTAAGGATGAATTTCCACTGTAAAAATATGTGATTTCCAGTGGTGGAACCACCCAGCTGTTTTACCTTCAGCAAACATGGGTGGAACACCTGTAGGATGTCAGGCATATTGCCTGGCTCTTTTCCTTTTAAAGTTTTTTAATCCCTGTAACAATCCTGTGAAATACTCATTAGAATCTTTTTAAAGATGCGAAAACTCAAGCTCCTAGGAATTAAGGAAATCCCCTATTTTCAAAAACTCAATAAACAGGTGAGAACGAGTTTGTTCTGCCACACACTGTCCAAATGAGCTTTAAAACCGAGCTGTTTTGTTTAAGAATCTATGGATCTAATTACCACATAATGCCTTCCTTAATAATACGCACTTAGTGAAAGGTTCTGTGAAAAGCTTGGACTTTTTAAATAGTAATTTGTGCCTTATTTTTATTTGTGACTTTTTCAATAAAGATTATATGCTTAGCACAAAAAAATGGAAGGGCAAAAAGTATAATTAAGTTATGACTGACTGAACTGCAGAGAACAAGAACCCGCAGAGTGACTATGCCCAAATAGGAGACCTGTATCAAGCTTCTCCTTCCCAAGGCTCAGGGATCACTGCGGAAGAGGAGGCAGAAAGACTGTAAGAGGGAGAGGTTGTGGATGACCCCAAGGAAACAGTGTTCCAGACAACTGAAGAGTTGCTCATAAGATTTTACAGCAATGGTAACAGCATGCACAAGACCCATGCAAACAAAATCCTAGCACAGAAGTGGAAAGTGGGTAGAAATCCCAACCTTAGCTGAGGAACTATTGGCAACTAAAAACTACAGGGAGAGTGAGAGTTGTTTTCTCTAAGGATGCAACACTGCATGAACTAACCAGGCTGCAGTGATGGACACACACTTCTCCAGAGGACATTTGGGGACGCAAACTTGGTTCAATAGGCCTTAGTATACATGACAGAGTACACAAAATGTGGCAGGGGTATAATCAAAATATATGCAATGTGCAGAAATTAAGTAAAAAAAATTTTTTTTTAATTTTTAAAAATGATTTATTTAATAACAACATACTTAGAAGAAGCATATCATTACAACACAATTAACCTATTCAATAACATTTTTCTGAGCTAGGGTACATCTCTTTCAAAATTGGCTGTACATTTTTAGGTTTACAGATGAATTATTAAGCTTATATAATCTTTAACTCATTGTAAACTCTATAAGACATAAAATTAAATGAAGTTCCAACGTTTAAAAAAGATATCCACTTCGTTGTTAAATTACAAGCCTTCCTCTCCCACTGGAGGCTCCATACTCTGCCATCCCTGTCATTGTCCACTGTGTTGTCAGCACCCTCGTCCATTCCCCCTGTCTGCCCTTCTGGTAAATCTAGTCAGCCAGAGGTCCCTGTTCCCGGAGGGTCAGCTGTTCCTCATCTACGGCAATCCATTGTCAGTATTCCTTTGGATAGAATTGGGGTCTGCTGTTCATTTTTCCAGTAGTATGTTGGGTTACTGTCTGGAAGAGCCTTTATCTATCCTAGCCAACAACTCGACTGAAGGTATCGCCTGTCTGGCTTTGTTGTTTGTCGAGTAAGATTTGTATAAGTAATGAGGTAATAGAGTAACCACAACCCAACACTCTTTGGTCTCTAAGTTATGTCTTGATGACTGAGAACATGCCAGATTTTACTATGTAATTATACAGCCCAGGATACATACCACACACTCATGTATCTAGATATAGATTACACTAAAACTATTCACTAAACTCATTTTAATGGTGACAAATACTCAAATACTTTTGAATTTCCTTGTATAAACATATATCATGTGTGTTTCTATTGTTCTAATATTAACATTATTTGCCTAAGTTGTTGCCTAGAAATATTCATTTCCCTAAGAAATTTTAGACTAGGAAGTTTATTTGTGAAAAGCTAAAATAATGAACTTTTCAAAAAATTGATTAGTGTTCTCAAATGTTTCCCAAATTTTAATGCCTTTTTGATCCATTACAATTTTATAGCAGCTCCTGTATTAGCATTGTTGGTATCAAATTTCATTGCCTTTTTCAGTCTTTAAAAGCAAGACCACATTCATCATTTTATGTTCATTCTCAACAGACTGAAAATACGTATGCCATTTATGTATCCATGTATACATTTACTATTGAGATATTTTATCTAAATTTTTCAAATGCTGAATTTTTGTCTTAAAATATGTATACATATGCATTGCTCTGAAACATGGTAACTCTTCATCATCTTTGTTAGAAATATGTTGCCATAGTTTACTATTTTAAATTTCATGAGTAGATTTAAACCATTAGTTTGAGAAAAGAGCATCAAATGTAAAGAGCATCAAATGTAAGTATGTCAACATGTGTCTATATAACTGTATATGAAAACAAGAGACAATGTGTAAATATAGAAAAATTTAGAAAATTGAAAACTGAAGTATATACACATCTATATCTTCAGTCTGTTAAATACCATCTTCTTATTGTAGTACATGGAAACTGAGATAGTGGGTCTCCACAGACCTTTTAGGCCTTAACTAAAGATAAATCTGAAATACCATATAATTTTTGCACATTTGCTACCATCTGTCTGTCTATCCGTCTGTCTATCTTGAAAACTTTGTCTTGTGTAAGACAAAATATTTTTAATATTTTATTTTTATTTTATGTATGTGAGTGCATTGCCTACATATATAAAAGTGCACCCATATCCTGCTATGCCCGTGGAGGTCAGACGAGGGCATCAGATCCCCTGAATCTGGAGTTACGGATGGTTGTTAGCCACCATGTGGGTGCTGGGAATCCTTCCTGGGTCCTCTGCAAGAACAGCCAGTGCTCTTAACCACTGAGCCATCTCTCTAATCCCAAGACAAAATGAAATGTAATAGTTTAATTTGAGCAGAGAGTGATTGCTATATCAAGCAATGGTAAACCGAGACGTGATTATGGGGTTCATTTCAGCAGCATGAGCAGCTGGTTTTTATCGGCTGACCATAGAAGTAAAGTGATCACTTGACTGGCTACAACAAGGTTTTTGCTTTTTCTGGGTGTGGTCATATAACTAATCTGATGATTGTCGGTTAGAGTGTGGCTGGGGCTTCTTCATTGCTGTTGTAATTTGTTTCTTTGCTCAGTTTTTTATGAATTATTTATTAATTATCACTATTATCATCATTTTGGTTTGATGGATGTCAGGTAAGTCAGGCTCTGTGAAATGTAGCACTGTTAGGATTAGGGAATACAGATAACTGGATCCCTCTGATAAGTCCCCCTGCTTATCATTCTCCTGCTTATCATTTCATTACATTCAGAGTTGTGAGACAGTCACATTTACAGAAAAGAGAAGGATGGCAATTCTAGTCCAACATTGTTAAAGCCATGGAGAACATTACTGACAACCGCTACATAGCTAGATATTCAAACTAAGCAAAGACATCATGGTCTGTGCTTGTCCCCTTTCCCCAAGCAAATCAAGACTGAACTTGGAGAATTTTTCTAAATTTTTCTAAATTTGCATCTCTAAATTTAATGTTTGGTGCACTAAGAATTTCTTTTGGTGTATAATCTAAGGCAAGGACTGAAATTATGTGTGTATGTATATGTATACATGTGTATGTATATGTGTATGCCTTCTCCGTATTCATGTGCATTTTCTGTATGTCTGTGTGTATGTGTTTTTGTATGCATGTGTACATATGTGCTGTGTGTATGTGTCCATGTATGTGTGTATGTGTGCCTGTGTGTATGTGTGCATATATGTGTATATATGTGCCTGTATTTCTCGGTGTATCTTCTTGACAGTTAAACAATTTTTCCAGCACCGTATTTGAATGTTTCTCATCTCAAGTCATTTTATGTTTCCATGTAACATGGTAAGTTGTTCGTTATGTCAGGTTTGTCCATGTAATATTGGACACTTCAATTAATCTGTTGGCATTTGTGCCAAAACCACCTAGCCTGAATTATTGTGGTTGTGTAGTACATGGCCTACCAGGGTTATCTTAGCCACCAAAGTGAGCAGTCTATGGTTACAAGAGTAGATGATGATGGTAATAGTACACACCTAAAATCTGTACTGTTTTTGCCTATGTTGAAGCATTAGTGCTTCTTTCATTTCTGACCACCTGATTGATTTGGACATTTGACAGATGTTTACATTATGGCAAGTCTTTCATCTCATCTTTCTTTTCCTTCTGCGTTTCCGTTGTAGGTTGTGATTTTTAAGTATACATTGATCTTTTCTCTTTTCACACTGCCTTTATGACTATATTCATGCTATACATAAATACACATTTACCGAGCATTGAATGAATAATTTCCTTCTTGTCACACCCCCGTGGCTCTTGAGTTCTCTGTCATAAGTCATGTCAAGTTTACCTCACATTGTGGCAAGAAAATAAGAACAAATTGGTTGCACTGGAATGAACTGAAAGAGCATCTCCATATCCACCTCTCTTTTACTTTTCTACTTTTTCTTTTACTTCTTTTACTTTTCTAAAATGTGGCCAATCATTTCATATTTATAAAGCGAATGTTTGACCTTTAAACAGCACAACTGTGGAATTAACTTTACAAATGCCCTGTTTGCATATTATTTTGGTTGGGATAACTTTCCAGGAATCCATAGAGACTAAATTGATAGCTCCAAACACACTTAAAAAGTTGAAGGTTGTAGAATGGAAAAAATATAGAAATAGCTTAAATTAATTTTTTATTCACTTCATACATGGACTGAGAGATGGGGCCAAACACATAATTTATGGGCATAAGAGCAAAAATGAAAATTTAGGTCTCTTTGTTCCAAAAGCTATGAAGTCCAAGAAGTGACAAACTACTTTGACTTTCCACATGTATAGGTGAAAGCTGGCATATAACTAAACCCAACATGAATAGATTGGGATGGACATTTGTGTTAGAGTGTAAATAACTTACTCTGATCACTGCCAATTAGCAGTGAATCCTATAGAAGGATTGATTAGACAACAAGACACCTTCCTATGAGCTGGGTGAAGATTAAATATACTTGGGATCTCATTTTTCTCATTGAAGCATCATTTTTGATGGAAAAGTCCAGACGTGTCTTGGGTATGGTGTT
Organism: Nannospalax galili; assembly: GCF_000622305.1. Taxonomy (NCBI): domain Eukaryota; kingdom Metazoa; phylum Chordata; class Mammalia; order Rodentia; family Spalacidae; genus Nannospalax; species Nannospalax galili. The sequence continues at coordinate 3,153,205 of NW_008335436.1, read as the reverse complement.
TTATATCAGCAGTGGGCATGTATGTGTTATAGATTGTAGTAGTACTTAAAATTCTTTCCTTATTGTGACATCCTGGAAGGATATTGTTTTCCAATGTCACTGGGAAAAATATACATATATATCTTATTAGAACGAGAATATTATAGATAATGATCATGTGATTTTCTTGACTTTTTTGTAATACACATGCATGAGATGATATTCTTTGGGGTGGGGGATAATACCAAAATATATTATCTCAAACCCCTCTGGAAGAAGGGATGAAATATATATTCCCTTTAGCAACTGGTCCCTCAGCATGCTAGTTCTGCCCAGCAAGCAGGGGATTTTTTTGTCTTGACAACTGTTTTATTTCATTTCTTGCCTTTTTCAGCCTTCAAGCTGTCAAGTCTAGCTCTACTAACAATGGGGGCTATGAGCCAGAGTGTATTCAGATCATTGATGAATATGACAAGCACAGGTGCCCTTCACACCAGTAGTTGAAATGAGATGGTGAACACCAAAAGGAGTGCGCAGTCAGCGCGCCTTACCTGCTGCACAGGAGCAATGTGTGCTGAGAGCACTAACACTTTCTCAACACACAACAGAGCATTTTGCAAGATGGTTTGAGGTAATGCTTTTCCCCACAATCTATTTCACACATTATTTTCAATAAACAGCTGCTGCTTTTTGAAAAAATTGTTGTTTCGAAAGCCATTTGTAACTCTACGTTGATAAACACTCTTTTCTGAGGAAGAGCAGGTCAACTATAGCAATATGATTCATGGTGGTGAGCTGGGATGGAATTCAAGGATTTAAAGTGATGCTAAATATCTCATTTAGTTGATAAGAAGTCCTAAAACAAAGATTTCAGGAAAATGTTCAATTGCACAGTCTAAGCAGAGTATGTGCTATTATTCTCTGGTATATATTTACACTCAATAAAACACTGAATGTATTTGTTGTAGTGCACAGTAGCAGTTTTTACTAAAAGCTTGCCTCTCTTACTTTATTGAATTAATTAAAATTCCTTGAAAAGGCTTGGAATTTTGTAGTGACATCTCAGTTTTTCAGCAAGGACTCAGTTGGTGAAGTACTTACCTTGCAAGCAAAAGACCTGAGTGAGTTTGATTCTGATAACCACATCAAAAATTGGCATCACCCACTTGTAATCTCAATCTTAAGGAGACCCTGTCTCAAAAAAGATGTGGATGACACCTGAGGAATCATTCCCAAAGTTGTCCTCTGGTTTCCACACATGTGTGCACACCTGTATGAACACACACACACACACACACACACACACACACACACACACCACATTCTTCACAATAGGTTTGTGTTTTGCCCAAGCTTTCTGTATAGAAACTGTGGAAATGTTGAGTCCAGCACTGTTCATTGCCCAGATGGCTAAAACTTTCTATCCCAAGTCTCATGTCTTTGATGTTGTAGTGTTTCATTCATTTCTTTTCCCAGGCTCCAAACGTTTCATTCTCTAGTGCCTGAGTCATTTACCTCCAGCCAGACAACAACGCTGTCCTTACCAAGCTCTCTGGACATTGCGAGTCCACTTCCCTACTGCTCTTTCTCCAGCTTCCTCACTCTCAAAGAAACAGACTGAAAATTCTAGGTGTTCTTTGATGATGAGTCTTTATTACACCAATTGAAGTTATATAAAAGAATGAACATTTTTTATAAAACCTACATTTTATTTTCCTAAGCAGAGAACTAGGGGCTGTCAGTCTACAGTTTAGCATTTCAAAGTGATAAAGTAAAGAAAAAATGCTGGGTGTACATCCAAAGGAAAATATCTCCTATGTGTTTCAAAACAGATGGGAATAAAGAGATCTTTGGGAATAAGGCATTTGTTATGATAGCATGCCATGAGTCATGGACCATTCTACGGTAGTATCCACTGTAAACTGTGGGAAGGAGCAGAGATCATTCCCCTGAGCTCAGGTGAATATGAACTGACATCACTTAAGTACAGCTTCTTAGACTTTTTTGTGACAGGTTTTCGTGTAGACTGGGTAGTCAAATTCACTATGTAGCAAAGGGGAATGACATTAAACTTCAAATCCTCCATCTACCTCCAGAGTGCTAGGATTACAAGCAAGCACTGCCCAGTCTGGTTGATTTGGTGCTGGAAATTGAACCCAGGGATTTGTGTAAGCTAGTCAGCCACTCTACCAACTTCTAGGAACTCAGCGGCCTGCCTAGTCCTCAACTTCAGAAACTTCTGGTAGCTAATGTGTATCACCTACATTTTCATGTGTTGCCATCCACAGCTGGCTGTTGTGAAAAATATGAAGAAACATTAATTTCTTTTTTCATTATTTTTTGTAAATTATTTATTTAATAAGTATATAGTTAGAAGAGGCATTTCATTACAAAAGCATTGGCATATTCAATAACAATTTCCAGAGATAAGATGCTTCTCTTTCAAAATTGGCTGTAAAATTTTAGATTTACCGTTGTATTAATACAATATTGTCTTCTGTATAAACCCTATAAGAAACAAAATTAAATGAAGTTAGAAACTTTAAAAAAAGATCTCCATTTCATTATTAAAATACACAGTTTCATACAGAAAAATTCATTTTAATACAATTGACACTAAGATGCACATGCTTTTCTGATCTCTATATGTCTGATTATTACTAGTCACAGTCAGTTACTTTCTGAGCTTCTTGGCATTTGAGCGTGGATATAAAGTCATCAGGTAGATTTCAATGGTAATGTTTTTCACATGTACTAATTATTAAGGAGAAAATTTTTATGATTTGAAGAATTTTTTAAATTTATTTATACACCCACTTTCCATATGGCACCCTCCCATAGCCTCCCTCCCCCCACTAGAGCCCTTATACTCTGATATCCCTGCTACTGTCTGCTGTTGTCGGCACCTCCAGCCATTCCCCACTACTTGCCCTTCTCGTGAATCTAGTAAGCCTATCTAGAGGTCTTTGTTTTAGGAGGGCCACCTGTTCCTCATCTAGCAGTAATCAGTTGTCAATATTCTTTGGATAAGATTGGGGTCTGCTGTTCAATTTCCCAGTTATATGCTTGGTTACTACCTGGAAATCCCTTTGGCCACCCTGTTCATCAACTCAAAAGAAGGTATCCTTTGTCTGGCATTGTTGCTTGTTATGTAGCCTTTAGCTATACACAGGACTCTTATGAAATTATGTTGGACCATTTAATCTTTGGTTATACTTTCCTTTTGGGTGTTTAATAAACTGATTTATTTTTACTCTTAAGGTCATTTAAGGATCTGTTCCTCAGGCGTCACATGGGCTTTGGAGGAGCCCCTGGCTCCTTTCTTTTACCAGTTCCACCTATGTGAAGATAAGTCAAAGGTCCTGCTCAATCATGGTAGGCTTCGCTTGGAAGCATGGAGCAACTGATTCCTCTGTGTTGACCCTACTCTTTATAGACTGGACACCAGTTCAAGTTCATCTGGTGGGGTCTCCTCGGCCTCCTTGATCAAGAGGACAGGTGACCCACCACCATTATAGGACATTTTGAGAGATGCTCATAGTCCCCTGGAACTAGTCGACCTAGGAGGCCTAGGAGCAAAAAGTGTCCTTTATGTCCCTCTGACCAAATTATTATAGACCTCAAAGTATGTCTGTTAAATACCCAAGAATGTTAGTTCCACCAGCCTGGTACTTTTAATTACTGTGTGTCATGTAGATAAAAAATCTTGGGCAAAGACCAGTTGTTCTCAGATAAACCTTACCTAGACATAAATTTCTTGATCTGCTGTGTATAATTTGTCAGTAGGTTGTAGGAGTAATATGGTTTTCAAAACTAGTTAGACATTGTTTATCTCTCATATTGTCTCACCCCTCCATCATGGTTTTCCCACTTCAGGTGCCCCCATTTCCACTCTTTCTCCCTAATAACATCCATCTCCTATGGTCCTACCTCTCTTGAGCTCCTTCTTTCCCTTTATCACCTAGGTTCCTATTTCTTAAGCTTTCTTGCTCTTGGAATTCTCTGAATGGCTAAGATAATGACCACGTACTCCAGAGCCTCTAAAGACTGTGATTTTGCTGCACTTGAGATGACATCGGGAACACAGAGCTATTCCAGTTACTTAGTATGAAGTCTAATAGTATGCTTCTTGCTCTTATTGGCATTAGTAGTTACATTGCTGATCTAAGCCCAACTGATAGAGGAAGCAGATACTCTGTTTACCCTCACCTGATCTTAACTGGAAAAAACTGAGAAAGACTTTTCTTCATCTGCTCAACATTTATGTCATATTGGTCTGTTTGGTAATGGACCCAAGAGTGGTTTATTTACTCTCAAGAAGGTAAATGTAAATTCAGTTGTAAGCTTGGTTCAGCTACAAGTTTGGTAATGGCAGCCCTGTTCCTTTATAGGATACTGAATAGATTGGATGAGGACCTCTGACCCTTTACAGACAACCAGATTAGGATATCTTACTGGTGTGTAATCGTTTTATTTCAGTTGCGTGTTTGGGACACTCTTCATACATGTGTTTCATTTTCATTTTTTATCAGAAGCTATTTTTGTTTCCAATTATGAAGTCAAATGACTGGGAATTCATTGATTTCATAACATGGAGTTGTCCTGTATCCCATAGACAGCAGAATCATGCAGTTGTGTTAAGGGAACTGAGTTTCAAAACATTCAAACATTCAGTCCTGAAAGATGAATCATAGCTCAGCTTCATTCTTCTCCCCAAACCACCCCCTACACCCACAGACACACAGACACAGACACACACAAACACATAGATACACAGACATACATACAGACACACACAGACACAGACACACAAGCATACAGACACACACACAGACACACAGACAGAGAGACACACACACAGACACACAGACATACACACAGACACAGACACACACAAACACATAGATACACAGACACACATACAGACACACACAGACACAGACACACAAGCATACAGACACACACACAGACACACAGACAGAGAGACACACACACAGACACACAGACATACACACAGACACAGACACACAAACACATAGATGCACACACACAGAGACACACACAGGCACATAGGCACACAGACACACAGACACACACAGACACACAAACACAGACACATACACAGACACATACACAGCAACATATACAGACACACACATACACACACACACACACACACACACACACATACGTATCATTGTGTCAGTTAGAAAACATTTTCAGTGCTCATAGACACAAGGCTGGCTATTTGTCAGTGACCAAGCAAGTGAAAAGAACGAGACAAGACTGAGATTAAAACAATGAGACTGGGGCTGAAAACAAGTCTCAACCATTAAGAGACACACTTCTCTTGCAGATGACCAGAGCAGTTTGGTTCCCAGCACCCATGCCGCGCAGCTCACAACCGTCTGTTACTCCAGCTCCTGGGGATCTGACAGTGTTTTCAGGCCTCTGCAGGCACTGCACTTGGATTCACGTACCCATACACAGATGCACACCCATTCAAATAATTAAAAATTAAAATAAATCTTTGAAAAAAAGCATTCAGTCTCAGAAGCCAGCAGGGATATTATCAAATGATGTGACCTCACACAAGGGACACTGGAAAAGAGCAAGATTGTAATAATAAATAAAAGATATTAGCACTGACGTTGACTACCATTTGGTGGCTGAGTTAAAGACGTGGGGGTCAAGGCCACATCAGCTGGTCTCCAACACAAACACACTGGCTTAAGACTGTGTGTGAAGTGTCCGTACTTCTGCAAAGCAGCTCCAGCTTATGAATGGGAGATGGTGCCTGTTCATTACTTGGAGTTCATAAAGAAGTGTGGCAAGGAGAAGACAGGACACATGCCTCGTTTTTCTTGGATCTCATATATTTTCTGTTTTTTGATATAATCCTTCTTTGTACTTCAGGTTCTCTGTAAATTTTTCCTAAAATTCTCAACATTAACTGTGATTAAGACCTGTAGGCATCTTCAATCTGACAGGCAGATATGATGAAGAGACCAGGAATACGGCTGTAAGAATGAAGTACGGAAGAGACTAGATTACTGAGACCAGCTTACCTCTCTCTGGGGCTGGCTCAAAGCCATCGAAGAGAACAAGGAAAATAGCAACCACTAGTGTCTGCCACACAAGCCTTCAGGCCCCAGCTTGAGATTCCCCTTCCCCGCAGTCGCTGACATGCAAACACACAGCCAGAGTCCCTTGATAAGCACTGTTTAGGTAACTGCCCATGGGTTCATTCATTCAACTGTTACTTATAGTAAATATTTCCCATGCCTTTACCATTGTTGTATCTATGTGTTTTCCTTTATTAAGTCAATGAATAATATTCGTTGACAGTGAACTATAAAATAACACTGAATGAAAAAGAAAACCATAAATAATCTTCACTTTTACTCCCCAAACCTCAACATCAGTGGAAGTGGTTTTACTTTTAACATATTACATGTTCCCCCCAAAAATATATGTGGTTGAGTTTTGTATTGTTCATAGAAATTCTGGAGTCAGATTAATTATATTTATTTTCTTGCCTAACATATTTATTCCTTATTTAGTACATTATGAATATACTTGTGAGACAATTAAAATGATTTCACAGATAAAACATCCCAAATTCTAAAACATGTACTTTTTGAGCACTAACATATACCAGGAGTAGAAAATTGCACACCAAACTTCACACAATCATGGGCATTAGTAAAAATGTAGGTACCACATCAACAAAAATAATTACATGGAGCTGTCTTCAGCCCACATGCGTAAGGTGGTTCTAAAACACAAATAGATTTTGTGTTTTTATTTGAGTGATGTCCTCAAAATATCTTGTTAAATGTCTTCAAATATTCCAAATATTAAAAGAATGTGCAATCTGCAGCAGTTTTGATCCAAATCCTTTCAGATAAGGAGTACGCAACTGATATTACATGACCTCCAACAGCTATAACTTTCCATTGAATGTATGTAGTGAAATGCCCTTAATTTTTCACTATCTACAACATAGATTTCTGCATTTTCCTTATTCAGCACAACACTATAGAGAACACTCTGGGCCACGTTGTAGCCCCAGCTGGACTGGAACTCACAATGTAGACCAGGCTGGTTTCCATCTCCAGAGAACCATCTGTCTCTGCCTCCTGAGTGCTGGGATCAAGGGTATGCCCCTCCACCACACCTGGTTAATAATTATATTTTAACACATATCCTCAATTATTTCCTTAGGCTGATTTTATTTTTAGGAAAAAACATTAGACTTAACTCTTAAAATGTAATTATGAAATCAAATAGTATAAGACATGATGCTCATTCAATCTGCAGTTATGAAACTGTATTTCATTGCAGTATAGTTATAATAAGACTCAATTAGCCGGCTGTGGTGGCACATGCCTTTAAACTCAGCACTCAGGAAGCAGAGCAGGTAGATCTCTGTGAGATGGTGGCCATCTTGGCTTACATACTGAGTGCCATTCCAACTGGGGCTACAGGAAGGCCCTTCCTCAAAATCAATCACTCAATCAATCAATCAATCAATCAGTTTTTCTCAATGTACATTTTTATTAAATTTTTGTGCATTTCATACATCTTAATCATATTTAGGCCCCCTCTCCAATCCACACCCCCATATCCCCCCCACCACCAAATTTCATGCATTCTGTCATATTTTTTAGGGCCTTTCAATCAAGTTTGGGTATTCAGTTGGCCCTCAGTGCATGTTCATCCACATGAGTCAAGTCAGTCTATCTAGAATCACTCCCTTAAAGATCGGTTCTTCCTTACCCAGCAGTGATCAGCTGCCTATCAGCCAAATTTGGGGCCCACTGCCCATTTCTCTAGTTCTATGCTGGGTTTTTGTCTGATTGAGTTTGCATGCGTTTATTCTAAGACGCACCAGTCTTAAAGGCCCAAAGGTATTACGAGAGAACTGGAGAATCATTTTGGTCCTTGGGTGAGGAGGACTGAGGCTGGGGATGTTTCCCCCAGATCACCATCCCAAAGAATAAATAGAGCCCAGAGGAAGGATGAACAATTTCAGTAGTCCAAGTAGGAGATGAACCTTGGAGGGTCAGGATGGGCACTCTGAAGATAACGCTAGTGTCCTGTGTCTTTGCTCCATGAAATTTCTTAGACAGGAGAAAACTGACTTCTGCCCAGGACGACATAATCCCTGGGCATGAAAACTGTACTGCACATTCTGAGGCCAAAGGAAGAAGAAACAACCCCATTTTACTAGTTGATTTTTTAGCTTTGAGTCAATTAGGGCTTTTTTGTGTTGCCTATAACTCAGGATAGGTTTTTGAAATGGAAATGGTGAGTGGAATTTATTATGGCAAGTTTCCCTTTAGGCTTGTGTTAGCTTTGGGCCAGGAAGGCACAGTAACTGTATTTACCACCATCATTTTTCCTTTCCTCTTTGTGGACAACTTACACCCACCATCTGCTCTTTAGTTCATTTGTAACTAAACAGCAACAAGCAGGTGGAGAATTGCTTGCTGAAATGTTAGCATTTGCAGACAGTAAGTTGCCTTTTTGAGAATCTGCTGCCTCTCCCTACGCTAACTTCTTACCATCACAACAAAAAGCACCTGCTCTTATTTCCCTCTTGTTTCTGTAATATAGGCGGTTTACATTTGTGAATTTCCTGGCCATTTAGACGTATATTATATTGCATTGCTATTTTATGCCATTTTTCTATTTGGCATGTGGTTTTCCTTGCTATTGAAAAATGTAGGAGCTTACTATATATTGTGAAAATGAGTGAAATTAATGTACTTGAAAATGTTTTCCTCAGTTCATTATTTAATGTGTATATAATCTATGAAAATTCTTCTTGCATTTTAAAAAGATTTTCCCCCAATATAATTTTATATCTAAAATATTTCTTATTTATAAAATGTAAATTAGTTATATAGAGAGCACTTTGATAATAAATATTAAATTTGAAAGATCTCCAACCTTGAAATACAAAAATATGTGGTATGGAGGTAGATGCCTTTATCCCAAGTACTCTAGAGGCAAAGTAGGTGGATCTCTGTGAGATTTAGGCCAGCCTAGTCCACAGTGAGTTCCAGGCCAGTTGTGGCTACAGGGAGACCCTGTCTCAAAAAAGTACAAAAATAAAGAAATACAAAACCATGAATCTTTGTCTTTATATTCATGTCTGTGTAGTATTCTGTTGTATAAGCTGCCAGCCCCTAATTAAAAGAAGCTTAAATTAACATTCTGCTGCAGAATCTTTGGAAATTATATTATTTCCTAAATTTTATGTATGAAACCATTGAATATGAAATATGTAACTTGTAAACTTTTGATAAAATTGACTAGTCTGTCTCCAAGAAAAGCAAACTAGCTTTTACTTCTTCCCTTATATGAGAAAGCTAGGTTTTTCCTGTTCTACAACACTACCTATAGTCATGCTTGTTTAACAATGCTGGTAAATGGATAAAAGTAATTCAGAAAATTTTCATTTAAATATAATTATTTGACAAGGGGAATAAAGAAACCAAATTTTACGAAGCCTCAGAAATCCAATTGAGTTTAAACTTGATGTTAGTTTGTTAAAGTGTCCTGGACACTAACATAGCATTCATGCCACGAATGCACGACTAGGCATATTTTCCAGGCCAGTTGTTGTTGTAGCTTACTGGGTTCACAGCTTAGGATGTATTGGCAACTGATAGGTACTGGGAGAGGGGGAATCAGTTTTCTTTACTGGTGTGACATCCAGTAGGGTATCTGGATTCCAGGAGCATTTGGGAAACAAAGATTAGACTCGATGGGCTTTTAAGTAAACAAATGATAATAGAGGACTTGAAGTCAGGGGCTTAGTAAGGATGAATATGGGGGAGGAGGCCTGAATGTGATCAAAATGCCTTGTCTCAACTTTGGAATATACATATATATATGCGTGTGTGTGTGTGTGTGTATTCTGGGGGGGGGTTCCCCAATAAAAATATTTTTAAAAGTTAAAAAATGCACTAGAGTAATCTACTTCAGTAGTCAACTTGAAAGTGATGTTTAGCTGCCATTTTTGGACAGTTTATTAGGCAACCTGTTGCAATCATTCAAATATAATTAAATAAGTTTAAACAAAGATGTAACAGAAAGAATCAAGGAAGAAAGAAGGACACAGTGAGAAGAGAATTTCAGTGTTTCCCATTTGGGAGTGAGGGAACATAGCAAATCATGACAGAGAAGCCAGTAAATGAAAAGTTATCGGACTTATGAGTTGAAGTTGGGCAGAGAGAAGGCAGAGCAGCATCACATAGGGACTCCACTGCAAGGGAAACAGGGAGAGGGGAGGCAAGGCAGGGAAGACCTGAAGAGCAGTCCTAGCTATGCTCAAGGAATCACCAAGAAATGTGCTTGTGCTCTGACAGTACAAGGCAAAAAATAAGAGAAAATGAGCTAATGGGCGGAAAATCTCCTCAAACTGGAGTGTAATGTCATACTAAGGGGATGGGAGATTGGAAATGAAAAAGAGAAAGAAAGAAAAAAAAAAAAAAAAAAAAAAAACCTAGAGAGCCTTTGGAAAGATCCAGATTCACAAAAAAAAACTCAGAAGTTGTCTAGTTCAACAGTATTCAAATGAATCCTCCCAGAGGTGCCTGACCATATGCAAATAGAGTCCTAAAAGCTCCTGGGACCCTGCTTATTTGAACCTACAGCAACGGTGTCAGCATGCACAAGACCATGCAAACTCAAGCAGGCAAAATCCCAGCACAGAACTGAGAAATGGACAGCAGACCCCAATATTAGCTGAAGAAAGACTGGCAACTGCTGCTGGGTGAAGAAGCGCTGAACTTCCTCAAGCAAGGGACTCTAAATATGCTGGCTGTCGACCTCAGGAGAGGAACTTGCACTGAGGGACCTTGGGGACACTAACTTGACACAATAGGCCTTAAGATGAAAGACAAAATGTATGAAATCCGGGGGGGGGGCGGCTATGGGAGGGTGCCAGTGGGGGAGTATAAAGATGATTAAGATTGATTGAGATGTTCTGTAGGAAATACACAAAAATTCAATAAATTTAAAAACAAAAACAAATTAACCCTCCCAGGAACTTAGTTGGAAGAAGGTAGTTCAGAAGAACTCTTGTGGCAAGGGGGGGTTGGTGTACATGTGTTTGTGTGCGTATGTGTGTGCGTGTGTGTGTGTGTGTGAGAGAGAGAGAGAGAGAGAGAGAGAGAGAGAGAAAGAAAGAAAGAAAGAAAGAAAGAAAGAAAGAAAGAAAGAAAGAAAGAGAGAGAATATGTAAGAGTAAGGGAGAGATGGATGGAAGGATGTGAGGTTGCTTCACTCATCCTAAGCTACTTTAACAAATAGCCATAACCTAAGCAGCTTACTTAAACAGTATACATTTATTTTTCACAGTTCTGAAAACAGAGATTTAAGGTGCTGAGAGATTATAGAGCCCCACCCTCAATATCTTTTCTAGTTTCCCAGAAGTCCCAGTTGCAAACCCTGTCCCCATTAAGTTTTGGGCTTCAATGGCTGAACTTGAGGGACTCACAAATATTCAGTTCACAACATGTTCCAGTTTTATCATCTGCTATTTATCCAGGTGAATTTCACATTGAATGCCAGTGTACCAAGCTCCTCCATGAAAGTCCACTAATAAAAGAGCTACTAATATCTGAAAAATTAGAAACTCTCAGTACTCAAGTCTGAAATCCTAAAAACACAAATGAAGGCAGAAACTGTGTCTCTAAGACACTCAGTTTCACGTTTAAACCTATTCATCGATTCACTGAATGCTTTGAGAGTACATACTTTGAGCCAGAAACAGAGATAGGAATTGACAGTACAGTAATAAACAAGGCTCAGCCATCAAATAAGAAAGAGATACTTCTGTTACCCACTCCCAAGCCAGTGTGTAAATGTGCACAGTGAGGTCACGGTGATAGGACAGGTCCAGTGTCAATCATGTCTTAGAGATTCTACAACAATGGCGTCCCTCAGTCTTGTACCTTGGGGATGAGTCGGCTCTAATCCTGAGATAACCTCTTCACTTAAAGTAAAAAATAATTCCAAAGTTTGTATAAAGAAATCAATCTCCTTAGTACCTTATATATTTAACTCAAAATATACTCATTATTTGTCTAAATCATTAGAAATCTTATCCTCCTATTCAGCGGTTATGTCTCAGTTAAAATTCAGCTTCTGTGTTTTCAGCAGACATGGTCTTTCAGTGTGCCTCTCATCAACCTCCATTATGTTATCTCCTATTAGATGTACAAGTCTCCTCCTTCAGCTCTCCCTCTCTCAGTGGCCATCTTGGGGTCCTGAGCATCACAAGCCTCAGAAACTATTGACATACTGGTAAAAGCACCCCCTACAGATTCCTTTTTAACTTGGTCCATGGATCAATATATGCCATGCAACTTATTTTATTTTCATGGGTTTATATTTCCTCTTCCGTTTCATGAAGGAAATTTTGAAAAATTGGGTAATAAAATAACACAAATGAAAAATAATAAAACTGTTCAGTACCCCTCGACACAGAAGTAGCAAATTTTAACATATTTGTTTATAGCTTTTCAAGTATTTTATTTGCCTAAATAAATATTCTTTCATAAAATAGAGTTATAGTCTTCCTTCTATTTCATGAATTGCTTAAGAAAAA
>NW_008335436.1:3137702-3140078 GCF_000622305.1 Nannospalax galili | reverse complement strand
TTGTCTTGACGTAAGGGATGCGCTTGATTCATCTGGCTTTGCTAATTAAAATGCTCTAGGAGAGGGACTGGAGAGACGACTCAGCAGTTAAGAGTCCTGTCTACCTGTTTTCTCATTGCTGTGATAAAACACTGACCAAAACCAACTTGGAGAGAAGAGGGCTGATTTCATCCTTCACACCCAGTTAATAGTCCATCACCAAAGGAAATCGGGGCGGGGACTCAAGGCAGGAACCCAAGGCAGAAAGTGAAGCAGAGACCACAGAGGACCCCTGCACGGCTGGCTTGCACAGTTACGTTATACAGCCCAGGCCCACCCACCCAGAGATGGCACTGCCCACAGTAGGCTGAGCCCCCTACATCAATTAGCAGTTAAGAAAATTCCTTATAGACATGGTCACAGGCCAATCTGATGGAGAAAATTCAGTCACAGGCCAATCTGATGGAGAAAATTCAATTGCTGTTCCGTCCTACCATGTGACTGTAGTTTGTACCAAGCTGACAAAGACCCTCTAGCACACAGCTTCTGCAGAGGACGGTGTTCAGGTGCCTGTAACTCACAATGCATGGAACTCCAGCTCCAAGGGTCTGATGCCCTCTTCTGGCCTCCACCCGCATACACATGGCACCTGCATACACATGGCACCCGCATACACATATGCACACATAGACATAGACACATAGAAATAAAATTTTAAGAGCCTCTCTAGGAGGAGGGAGGGAGGGAGGGAGGGAGAGAGAGAAAAAGGGAAAATGTCTGCTCTTCCTCAGCTGGGCAGCAGGTGCTCGCCTGAAGAGCTGTGAGTCAGGGCTGGAGAGATGCCTTGGGGGTTTTTAAGAGCCCTGGCAGAGTACCAGGTTCGATTCCCAGCACCCACATGATGGCTAACAACTGTCTATTTCAGGGGATCCAACACCCTCTTCTGGCCTCCCCAGGTATTGTACATATGGTTGCACTTACATGCATGCAGGCAAAATGCTTAAACACATAAAATAAATATAAATAAGTTATTTTTATTTTATGTGTATGCGTGCATTGCCTGCATGTAGATGAGTGCATCCGTGTTGTGCAATGCCCGTGGGGGACAGAAGAGGCTGTCAGATCCCCTGGAACTGGAGTTACTGACAGTTGTTAGCTGCCATGTGGGTGCTGGGATTCAAACCTGGGTCTTCTGAAAGAACAGCCAGTGTTCTTAACCCTCTGAGCCATCTCTCCAGCCCTTACTCTGATTTTTAATGTTAATATTATGATGATGTAATTTATTTAGAATTTTCTTTGTGCTAGTCAGTACTGAAAAATACCCACACGTGTCTCTCACTTAAATATCATAGCAATCAATTTCACCTTATAGAGGAGGTAGAGTACAGTAGACATCTGCTAACTACCCCAAATTTCACACTGTGTAAATGCCAAAACCAGAATTTTAACCCATGGCCTGTAACTGTGGAACTAAAAATTTAAATTTGGCTATACAATATACAACACACTATTGTTTATATAATACACTCTTCTAAGGTTGAATACTTACATTTGAATATTTTATCATTGCAATGTAAGTTACAATAGATATACATCTAGATAAATATTTTCTCCTATGCCTATTAATTTCCTTAAGACAAATTTCAGAGATTAAGATTGTGGATCCCAAGGAATAGTTGTACAATTTATGGCATAACATTCATATGCAAGCTTGAATCATAAAACATCCCAGGCTAGCAGATAGATACAGAGTAAAATCTGGAAATAATAGAACATTAAATTTAAATACTTTGATTTCTAATAAATCATAACACCTCTGTGTATCTTGCAGCTGAAAAACCTAATAGTTGCTTTCTTTTTTAAAATTATTTATTTAATAACCATACAATTATAAGAAGCATTTCATTACAACAGCATTGACATATTCGATAACAATTTCCAGAGCTAACATGCATCTCTTTCAAAACTGGCTGTAAATTTTTAGGTTTTCAGTTGAATTGATACAGTTCTACAATATTGTACTCCGTATAACCCTTATAAGACATAAAATTAAATGAGGTTGACCATCCTCAGGCCTCTTGGGGTAAGTCTGTAGCGCAGCTCTCTGCGCCGGGACTCCCTAAGCCACTCATCCTTCCATCCCTCCTGCTGTTCTATACCCCTAGTCTGGGCCCTGCACCATTCTTAGTCTTGGGGCCCCAGACACCTGGGGAACCAATACTGCTTCCTGATCCTCCTCACCCAGACCAACTCAGTCCCTTTCTTGGGCTCCAGGAGCACCGCTTCTGGTCCTGGCCCTGCCCTCACCCCTCTCTGCTTCCCTGGGCCTGCACCACCAGCTAACTCTCCTAGCCTGCACTACCATCCTCAGGCCTCTTGGGGTAAGTGTGTAGTGCA
>NW_008335436.1:3130894-3133317 GCF_000622305.1 Nannospalax galili | reverse complement strand
CTAATCTCTATATATCTGATTATTACTAGTCACAGTTGGTTACTTTCTGAGTTACTTGGCATCTGGGCATGGATATAGAGTTGTCAGGTAGATTTCAATGGTAATGCTTTTCACATGTACTAATTATTAAGGAGAAAATTTTTATGCTTTGAAGAATTATTTGTTTTCTTTTTTATTTATTTATGCACCCACTTTCCAGGTAACACCCTCCCATAGCCTCCCTCCCCCCACTAGAGCCCTTATAATCTGATATCCCTGCTACTGTCTGCTATGTTCTCAGCACCCCCAGCCATTCCCCACTACTTATCTATCTGGTGAATCTAGTCAGCCTATCTAGAGGTCTTTGTTTTAGGAGGGTCAGCTGTTCTTCATCTAGCAGTAATCAGTTATCAATATTCCTTTGGATAAGATAGCGGTCTGCTGTTCATTTTCCCAGTTCTGTGCTGGGTTACTATCTGGGAATCCCTTTGGCCACCCTGTTCATCAACTCAAAAGAAGGTATCCTTTGTCTGGCATTGTTGCTTGTTATGTAGCCTTTAGCTATACACAGGACTCTTATGAAATTATGTTGGACCATTTAATCTTTGGTTATACTTTCCTTTTGGGTGTTTAAGGCCATACACCGATTTATTTTTACTCTTAAGGTTGTTTCAGGATCTGTCCCTCGGGGATCACATGGGCTTGGGAGGAGCCCCTGGATCCTTTCTTTTACCAGCTACACCTATGTGAAGATAAGTCAAAGGTCCTGCTCGACCATGGTTGGTGTCACTTGGAAGCATGGAGGAAATGATTCCTCTGTGTTGACCCTCCTTTTTATAGACTGGTTCAAGTCCATCAGGTGGGGTCTCCTCAGCCTCCTTGATCAAAAAGACAGGTGACCCACCACCATTATAGGACATTTTGAGAGATGCTCATATTCCCCTGGAACTAGTCGACCTAGGAGGGCAAGCAGCAGAAAGTGTCCTTTATGGCCCTCTGACCAAATTATTGTAGACCTCAAAGTATGTCTATTAAACACCCAAGAAGGTTAGTTCCACCAGCCTGGTATTTTTAATTATTGTGTGTCGTGTAGATATATGTTGGACAAAGATCAGTTGTTCTCAGATAAACCTTACCTAGACGTACATTTCTTGATCTGCTATGTATAATTTGTCAGTAGGTTGTAGGAGTAATATAGTTCTCTCTGGTTTTCCAAACTAGCGAGGCATCATTTATCTCTTACCTTGTCTCAACCCTCCATCATGGTTTTCCCATTAAGGTGCCCCCATTTCCCCACTTTCTCCCTTCATAATACCCTTCTCCTATGGTCCTACCTCTCCCTCTTTCCCTTTATCCCCTAGGTTCCTTGTATACCCTTCCCTCACCCCTCCCTTAAACTAACCAAATTTTTATCCATATCTCCCTATTAAGGCCTGTTTCCTACTTTTCTTCTCTTTCAGGTTATTTCTTTTCCTTTACCTCCCTGTTTCCTTTCCATTATCCTGATTCCTGTAGTTATGTATGGTTGCATACTTATTTGTCAGAGTCTGGTTCTAGGATCCACATATGAAGGAGAACATATGTCATTTTTTTTTCTGAGTCTTTGTTACTTCACTTAGTGTAACAGTTTCTAGTTCCATCCATTTACCTGCAAATTTCATGATTTCATCTTTCTTCACTGCTGAGTAAAACTCCATCATATAAATGAACTACATTTTCATTATCCACTCATCAATTGAGGGACACTTAGGTTACTTCCATCTCTTAGCTATTGTGAAAACAGCAGCAACAGACGTGGATGTACATGTATCACTCTAATAGGATGAGTTCTTTGGGAATATATCAAGGAGTGGTATAACTGGGTCAAATGGTAGGTTCATTTGTAGTATTTTAAGAGCTCTCCACATTGCTTTCCATAGGGGTTGAACCAGTTGGCAGCCCCACCAGCAGTGGATGAGTGTTCCCCTTTCCCCACATCCTCTCCAACATTTGGTCTCATTTGTTTTCTTGATCTTAGCCAGTCTGACTGGGGTAAGGTGAAATCTTAAAGCGGTTTTAATTTGCATTTCCCTAATTATTAAAGATATTGAACATCTTTTAAGATGCTTCATAGCCATCTTTACTTCTTCTTTTGAGAACTCTCTGTTCATCTCCTTAGTCCATCTTTTAATTGGGTTGCTTCTTGTCTTGGTTCTCTGTTTTTTGAGTTTGTTATAAATTCTGGTTATTAAACCTCTGTCGGATGTGTCGCTGGTGAAGATTTTCTCCCATTCTGTGGGTTTTCTGTTTCCTTCCTTGGTTGTCTCCTTTGATGTACAGAAGCTTTTTAGTTTAATGAGGTCCCATTTGTTAATTCTTGCCCTTGTTTCCTGAGCAATTGATGACCGATTTAGAAAATCCTTTCCTATGACTGTATCTTGTAGGTTTTTCCCAATGTTTTCTTA
>NW_008335436.1:3130334-3130776 GCF_000622305.1 Nannospalax galili | reverse complement strand
CCATTTGGTGAACATGCTGTCTTTCCTCCAGTGAATGTTCTTGGCCCCTTTGCCAAATATCAGGTGGCTGAAATTGCATGTTGTTTTTAAAATCTTGTATAGTAATTCCACTGCATGTTGTTTTACAATCCTGTATAGTAATTCCACTGGCATTGCTCTTAGTGCGCAGGGTTGCTTTGCCTATTGAGATCTTTTGTGCTTCCATATGAAACTTAGGATGTTTTTTTCCAATTCTGTGAAAAATGTCATGGGGATTTTAACTGGCATTGCATCGAATCTATATATGACTTTTGGTAGGATGGTCATTTTCACCATATCAATTCTTCCAATCCATGAGCATTGGAGGTCCTTCCATTTCTTTTATCTTCCTCAATCTCTTTCCTTAATGATTTAAAATGTTCATTGTAGAGATCTTTGGTGTCTTTGATCAGATTTATTCGAA
>NW_008335436.1:3129508-3130064 GCF_000622305.1 Nannospalax galili | reverse complement strand
CTACAGACTTTTGTAGATTAATTTTGTAATCTGCCACTTTACTGAATGTGTTAATAATTTCTAGGATTTTTTGGGTGGAATTTTTGGCATCCCTTAGATATAATATCATATCATCTGCAAAATAGGATAATTTGATCTCTTCTAATTATTACTCCTCTAATTTCCTTCTCTTGTCTTATTGCTCTTACAAAAGTTTCAAGTACTGTGTTAAAGAGAAGTGGGGATAGTGGACACCCTTGACTGGTTCCTGATTTCAATGGGAATGCTTCCAGTTTTTCTCCATTTAGGATGGTGTTGGCTGTGGGTTTGTTATATATGGCCTTAATTATGTTGAGGTATGTGCCCTCCAGTCCAATAACCTCTAGGACTTTGAACATAAATGCATGTTGAATTTTGTCAAAGGCCTTTTCTGCATCTATGGAGATGACCATGTGGTTCTTGCCTTTAAGCCCATTTATATGATTTATGATGCTTACTGACTTACGTATATTGAACCATCCCTGCATCTCTGGGATAAAGCCTACTTGATCATGGTGGATGATCATTTTGAGGTGTG
>NW_008335436.1:3129203-3129388 GCF_000622305.1 Nannospalax galili | reverse complement strand
GGTACTAAATTTGGAAGTTCTCCCTCCATTTCTATCTTTTTGAATAAGTTAAGTAGTATTGGATGCAGATCTTTTTTAAATGTCTGATAGAATTCTGCTGTAAATTCCTCTGGTCCTGGGATTTTTTCAGTCCAGAGTTTTTTTTGTTACTGTTTCAATGTCTTTTTTTGCTATGGGTCTGTTTA
>NW_008335436.1:3096801-3128256 GCF_000622305.1 Nannospalax galili | reverse complement strand
GATTATTCCTTTGAGCAGAATGAAGTAGCCCTCTTTATGTCTTCTGATTAGTTTTAGTTTGAAGTCTATTTTGTCAAATATTAGAATTTCAATGTCTGTTTTTTTCTTAGTACCATTTGCTTGGTATAATTTTTTCAGTCCTTTCATCTTAAGGTAGTGTCTGTCCTTGAAAGTGAGATGAGTTTCTTGCAGACAACAAAAAGATGGGTTTTGTTTCTTAATCCATTCACATAGTCTGTGTCTTTTGACTAGGGAGTTCAGTACATTAATATTTAAAGTTATTAATGAACGATGGGTAGTGAATCCTGTCACTTTTATTTCTGTTTACATTCTTGATATAGCTGTACCTTTCCACAATTATACCTTCATTGGATTTCTTTCCACAACCCCTTGGGTATAGTCATTCCTTTCTTCAGTTCTCTGTATTGCGTCCAGAAATCTCTGAAGGGCTGGTTTTGTGGACATGAATTCCTTCAGCCTATTTATGTTGTGGAAGATTTTTTTTTCCCTTTGACTATAATAGACTTTTTGACTGGGTGTAGTAATCTGGGTTGGAATCTGTGATCATTTAAAACTAGGAATGCTTTGGTCCAGGCTCTTCTGGATTTCATAGTTTGACTGAAAAGTCAGCTGTAATCCTAATGGGTTTTCCTTTATATGTGGCTTGTTGTTTCTCTTTTGCAGCTTTCAGAATTATCTTTGTTTTGTAAGTGTAGTGTTTTTACTATGATGTGCCATGGTGAGTTTCTTTTCTGGTCCTGTCTGTTTGGTGTTCTATATGCTTCTTGTATTTGTATGGGCATGTCTTTCTTTAATTATGGGAAATTTTCTTCCATGATTCTGTTGAAGATCTGGTCCATGCCATTATCTTGGGATTCTTCACCTTCCTGTATGCCTATAATTTGTAAGTTTGGTCTTTTTATGGTGTCATACAATTCCTGCATATTCCATTCTTGTGATTTCTTAAATTTTTCATAATCTTTGCTTGAGTGGTCCAGATAAAGTTCACAAAAAGAAGCAGACCTAAACTTGAAGGCCTGAGTCTCACACAAGAATCAGAAACTGCAAAAGAAATTCACATGTCAAAATCACAGAGAAAAAATAATAACATGAAAAACCAAAAGAACATATTCCCACCAAATACCAATAGTACTCTAGAGGAATACCATGAGAACCCCCTAGAGATAATGTAGGACATGGAACTCAAAAGAACAATTATAAACATGATTAAAGAATTCAGTTAATTTAAACAACACACAAAGAACTGAAGGAAAATAGGGATAAACTTCTGAATGAATTCAGAAAAAAATAGTTGCTTTCTTTAACCTCAGAGTTATGTTTTAGAAGAAGGAAAGATGATTCATATGAGTCAAACTTGACAAAAATTTTGAAAAATGCAGATTTTATAAAATGTTTTAAGGCCATAAAAGTGTCTTGACTACCTGACAGACTCCTAGTAGGATGTTGATGATTGCTTAAACCACACCTGGAAACTGACCCATAATTCCTATTTTTGTAGAAGCATGTCCTAAAATATATTAACTTGATATTGATAATTGCAATGATCAATCAGAAGCTAAATAAATTATATAAGAAGATTAAGGTCAAATGGCTTTCAGTGACCAAGTGTATTTGCAAATATGTAAAGGATTGTGTTTACATTGCTTTAAAATAATTTTGTAACATGCTTGTTTTCAGTATTAGTATATCTGGAAATGTCTTACCTACATGGAAATTATTTGTGGAGGACATTAAGCTATAGTAGTACTTTTGAAACATTTGAGTACTCCAATGTCTGTCCAACATGACACAAGTAATAGGTTTTAAATAGCTTTCATTGATGTATATCTATTTTACTTGCTATTAGATAGTAAATATGTGACAATTTCCACATAGAAAAGCTGAAAATCGAGATTCAGTCTATCATTTCCTCTGTTTTTTAAATGAGTCAATGTTACCAATTTATCTCAAAATCACTCTTTTCTCATCCACCTACCCAGTATGCATCACTTCTTTAAGGAGAAAGCATTCACAACACTGGAATCAGGTTTTCCCTATCCGACATTCTATGTGCACTCCACAGCCTTGTGCTACACACAATCAATGTCAAACAGATCCTAGTTGTTCCTCTTGTCACTGTCCTCCTCCTCCTCCTCCTTCTTCTCTTCCTACACATACACACACACACACACACACACACACACACACACACACATCAGGTTTTCGCTATCTGACATTATGTGTGAGCTCCACGGCCTTGTGCTACACACAACCAATGTCAAATAGATTCCAGTTGTTCCTCTTGTCACTCTCCTCCTCCCCCGCCTTCTTCTCTTCCTACATACACACACACACACATCAGGTTTTCGCTATCTGACATTATGTGTGAGCTCCACGGCCTTGTGCTACACACAACCAATGTCAAATAGATCCCAGTTGTTCCTCTTGTCCCTCCCCCCCTCCCCCTCCTTCTTCTCTTCCTACATACACACACATACACACACACACACAATACGCACACTTACACATGTAGCATATTTTTCTTTTATTTTTGGTAACCTCAGCTTATTAGAAATGTGATGTGACCTGGTGGTATAAAGGATATTAGGATTAGACTTTGAGTTAGAATCATAGCACTTTAACTCACTGTGATATTGAACTAATTGATTCTATGATTTCTTCACCTGCTACTGGAGAATAATAATAGCACATATTCCATAAGGTTAGAAGTGGAAGATAATGTATGTGAGGCTGGAGAACTGGCTCACCAGCTGAGTGCATACTACTCTTGCAGAGGACCAAGGTCAGTTTCCATTATAAGTGGCTGACAACCACCTGTAACTCCAGCTCCGTGTGGAATGATCCATGGTTCTGGTTTCTGTGAGCATGTATACTACAATGTGCACATTCTATACACACAAGCACACATATTCACAAAATTAAGAATAAAAAATGAATCTTTTAAAAATGATAATGCATGTAAATGTTGAGTTGCTTGAATCACGACAAGTTGTTATGAACCCAAGGTATGAAAGAAGATATTTTCAGTGAGAGGATGACACGGCTTTTTCAGAAATGGAACTAAGGCTTATCCAAAGTCTCTTGGTCAAATGACACATGCACAGGTCATTACAACCTTCCCCCACCTTGATGGTTGCTAATGCCTATGTGCTGACTTTTAGAAATAAAACTCAATATAGTAAATGCAACATGGCTATTGAAAAAAAATTATTATAGACTTAAAAGCAATGTCTAGTTCTTATCAATTTTTTTTCTTGCTATATCAATTAATGTTTCACAAAGCAAATAGTCATCAAGGATCTCAGAGAACATAACACTGGTTACCAAACACTTGATGTCGTCTGTGAGTTGGCTGCATTGGTGCTAGAAACTGGCTCTATGGCTGAACTAGACATCACGGTTGTAGATGGTGAACTACTACTGCTGATAATGAATGCCAAGCATTAGGGCCTGCAGTTTGTAACCCAACAATTGCCATAGTGATGGCTACACTGAGGTAATGCTGCATAGGAATATGTGGCTACTTTCACCATTTAGTCAAGGCAAAGTCTCATGCTATGCTGAATAGTCTAATTTTCCCATAAACCAAGATACTACCTTTTATGGATCTCAGTTAAGCTCTTAGTGAGCATTTCATGTATTAAACATTCTTGCAAGCCTTATAATGGCCAAACGCAAGTTGGTTTAGACAACCTTTAAAGTGAGCACGCAGCTCATTAAGCTGTAGAAGTTCCAAAGGCAAATGCACTTCCCTACATGAACTAAACAGAGCTCTTGCATTTTATCTAGGACTAGATGAAAGCAATTCGCAATGCTGTGTGAGAAATAAGTCTTGACTCTCTAAGGGCCTTGAACACATAAAGTGAGCCCATGAAATGAATATTAGTAATGAGCAAAACATGAAAGGAAAATCTAAAGGAGAATTTTTTTGAAGGGCTATTCTCTCTCTTTAAAGAACATGCACCAAATGATTATTTTATTTCGTTTTTGCTTTGAGGATTTCTTTCTAGAGACCTGGAAAAAACAGTATTGACCAGAGAGAAAACCCTGCTCACCAACTTCCCCATTCCTTCACATGTTGCTTTGTCTCCCATCTCCTTCACATAAGAGGTACACTTAAGACTCTACTCTGTGCCAAGCACTGGTGTTAGAGCTAAGGAGTTATTTCTGTGGAAAACTCAGAAATCTCTGCCCTCAGTCAGCTCAGAACTAGTGGAAAGATCCGTCCGTGTATGAGGGAAAATTATAGTGGCACAATGGTAAAGAAAGCTAGAGTAATTAAGAAAAACAAAGAGACAAACGTCTAAACCAGTCTAGAGCTGGTGGAGAAAGTCTTGAGCAGGTGATGACAGCTACACTGACTTTTAAATGAGGAAAAGAAATTGGTTCAAAGAAGAGAACTAGCTCAGTCCCAGATATCCTTTACATTATGAGAATATTACCAGATGAAAAGTCCATTGTATTTTAAATATCATTAGGTTTTAGAGTGAATGGTTTCATTTTCCGTTATAACCAAAATATGTCTTTTAATTAAGCCCAAATTTATTAGGCCCAATTCATGTTTCCTAGTAAGATGGTATCATACCCTCTTGTATGAATATGCACACTGATTATGCATATGTATATTTCATCAAAGGGGAACACTTTGTTTTTATGAGTAGAAAAACTGTATATATAATAACATTTTTAAAGGTCAAGAAAAGATTCAACATGTAGATGAGATGTAGGCTCTGATGTGGAAATGCCTTCACAAATATAATGGAGTCCTTGAGGATTCGAACCCTGAGAAAGCTTAACATGAGTGTGGTGGAACACAGCATCACTGAAACAAAAATTACTCAGATATGGTCCATAATATTTGTAATTATTCTAGATGTCTTCAGCTCTGAAAACAGTGTTCCCAGGAAAGCCTGAAGGGAAAAAATAGTACCCTCGAGTGAGAGCAAAGAGATGGGAATGTTCAGCCCTAAATGGGACATCTGCATCCCTCCCTCTCCCACAGGTTTAGAGATCATCCAGCAAGAGGGAGTAGAAAGACTCTAAGAGCCAGAGAAACTGGGAAACAGTGTTTTCTGGAGATGACAGAATCGTTGCACACAAGAACTCACAGCAGCTATGACTCTGTGCACAAAACATACAGAGAACGCTGGTCAGAAATCCAGCATGGATAAAGAGGGAGTAAAGACCCACCCCCCCTTAGCTGAGGTGAGATCTGCAACTGATGGCTGCTGGGGAAGGAACACTAGGTTTCTTTGGATGTAGCCCCTAAGAGGCTACCCGTACTCTAGTAGATGGGCCTACATCCACGTACATACTAGACTCAGTGTGTTTAAAACAGTGTATGAACTTGGAACCGAACGTAGTGGGGAAGGTATGGGAGGAGTTGGATGGGAGTGAGTGGGGTGGATTTCACCAAGTCACATTATATGCATGCATGAAATTTTCAAACGATGCATTTTTTTTGTTGTTAGCTTGGTCTTTTTGAGACAGGGTCTCCCTTTAGCCCCAGCTGTCCTGGAACTCACTATGTAGACCAGGCTGGCCTTGAACTCACAGAGATCTGCCTGCCTCTACCTCCTGAGTGCTGGGATTAAAGGCATGTGCCACCATGCCTGGCTTCAAATGATGCCTTTTCAAAGCCCTTAAAATTACTGGGGTTAAATTTAAAATTGGATCATTGATTATAATAAAATAATTTTTAGTTGACAAAGTATATATTTACAGTTTCTAAAGGAGATTTTTCATGGTATTTCAGAGATATAAATTTGCCACCATCAAAGTTTACAAAGTAGGCATGAGTTTCATTCAGTAAATAACTCAAGAATGTATCTGTCCAGCACATCTGTAATATAGACTATGGAAGTCTGTGGCTAAACCTGTGTGTAATAATGCAGTAGGTAAATGCTGATTATTTTCTGAAGGTTTTTCTGCTTTATTACACTCAGTTTTCTCTTTCCACCTAGCCTTACTGAGGCTAGGTAATTTAAAAAACTGGGCCCATAAGATGGATCAGCAGGCAAAGGTGTTTGTTACACAAGCCTGAAGACCCTAATGGTGGAAGGGAAAAACTAAATCCCACCCAAGTTGTCCTTTGATTTCCACACATGTGCCATGACATGCTGCCTCCCCTGCCCAGCTGAAAAGAGAATGAAATGTTTAAAAAAATACTAAACATATACCAAGGGACATCTTGGTATACAAACGTGACTGGAAAGGCCTTGATATATATGACAGAATGCACAAAATGCAATGGGCAGGCTATGGGGGTAGAGATATGGAAGGGGTTCTAAATATGATTAAGATGTATGAAATCCTCAAAAATTAGATGAAACTATATTGAAAAAAAACAACTAAAAATGAATAAAAATCTCATCAAATCTTCTTTTGCAACAGATAGAGGCTACTGCAGAATTCCACAACTGGTCAGACACAATACACATCTGAGACATGCCCAGTCCTAGGTGACACATCTAGAGTTGAACCTCTACACTTAAGGCTCATGGAACATAGTGGAACAAGGAGTAGAGAGAAAACTAATGCATCTCTCAACTCTCACCAGTAAAGCTTCCTTATATAATGGAGTGTGATGCACACAGAAGGCCACAGCTGGCCAAGTTTTAGAGACTAAGAGTGTGTATTCTTGGATAGGACTACTTTATTGAAACTCGCCCACCCATCGCTCAGGGACCATTTCAGAAGAGGGAGCAGAAAAATTGTAAGAGCCAGGGCTGGTTTATGAACACAGAGATGCAGAGGCTTTCAGGTCACTAGAAGCTTGCACATGTGAACTTGTGGCACAGGACCCATGCCAACTCAATTAAACAAGGATCAAGAGGGGAGGAGAGAAATGGGCAGCAGGCCAGTCCTAGACTGAGAACTATTGGAGACTGATTGCTAATGGGTGAGGGAGAGTATGTCTTACATATGATCTCTAGATGGACTGACTAAACTCCAGTGGACCAATTTACACTGAAAGACATCTGGATACAAATTCTTGAGTGGATAGGACGTAGTATATATGGTGGAACACACGAGATCTGGTGAGGACATGGGGAGATGTGGATGGGGGAGGGGGTCTAAATTTGATTAAGAACTGATGTATAAAATTACAAAAGATCAATAAAATTTTTTAAATGAATAAAAATAAATAAAATGTACGTTTCCAGTGGACAACATGCTTTGATAAATATATGCGCTGTAAAAATATTAAATCAAGCTAATTAACATAACCATCACCTCACAGGAATAGCTTTTGGTGATGAGAACATTGAAGATATATTTAGTAATGTTCAAGTATAAAATGCGGCATTTTACTCACTGTGCTATGAAGTAACTCTCCTCAACTAACTCATGCTGCATAGCTAAAACTTCAGATCCTTTGACTAGAATTTTTCTTTCCTTTTGCACAACCTCCAGACCCTAACATTTGCCTCCTGCTTCTGTGAATTAGACTTTTGCAAATCACACATAGAAATCAGATAATTTCATATTTTCCTTTCTGGGCTTGGCTTTTTAATTACCTTAGGTCCTCAAGGTTCAACCATGTTATTGAGCATAATAAGACTTTTAAAAAACTGTTTTTGTATCCCACTGCGTGTATGCATAGGTGTATGTATTTTTTATCCATTTCTTTATATTCATTCATCACTTAATGGAGCTTGAATAGATTTCGTATCTTGTCTATCATAAATAATACAATGAACACTAAAACCAGATAGACGGATTTTATTTTTCTTGACTAGGTACATGCAGAAGTAAGAAAAGTGAATCATCCAGCAGAATTGTTTTTAATTTTTTGAGGAACTTCCATAGTGTTATTGGTACTATTTTACTAACTGATATTAACAAGAGCAAGGCTCTTTTCCTCCATATTCTAGCCAACACGTGTTTCATTTTGTCTTTTTAAACAATGTGAGGTGGTGTATCATGCATTTAATTTTCTTTTTTCAAATATTCTTTTTAGGGGACCAGAGAGATGACTCAGCACTTGAGAGCACTGGCTGCTTTTGCTGAGCTTCCGGGTTCAATTCCCAGGACCCACATGGTAGCTAACAACCTTCTGTAACTCTAGTTCCAGGGGCTCTGATGTCCTGTTTACTCCTGTCTTTTGTCCCCTCTTAGGAGTGGAGGCAAGGAATGTTGCAGAGTGACCTTATACAGCAAGCATGTAACCTGTCTTAGGGCATTGCTTAGTTTCTTGTTGAATGAATTCCATAGGATTGTGGGAGGAACTCTGGAATCCTAAACCATCTGTCCTACTTACTTTCTATTGTGATAAAACACTAACCAAAGCAACCAAGGGGAGGAAATTGTTTATTTCATCTTACACTTCTGACCAAAGTCCATTATTGAGGGAAACCAAGGGGGGGGGGGACTCAAGCACAACAGGAACCTGGAAGCAGGAACTGAAGCAGAGACCATAGATCAACACTCCCTACGCCTAGTTTGTGCTTAGCTGGTTTCTTATACAGTCTAGGACCACCTTCTCAGGGATGGCACCACCCACAGTGGGCTGGGCCTTCCTACATCATTCAACAATCAAGAAAATGCCTCACAGACATGCCCAGGGGCCAATGTGATAGAGTCAACTACCCAATTAAAGGTCCCTGTTCCCAGGTATGTCAAGTTGACAACTGAAGCTGTCCAGCACATCATCTTTAAGGGGGAAAGCAATAACTAGTGTCTTCTTGAATTTTCTTTGTTCATCCCTTCACTCTGCACATCTTTCTAAACTGAGTTAATTGTAAACTATCACCATTTAATTGCTTTCAGAAATGGACCCCTGCACAGGTGGGAATGGTTGTGCTCACATATGCCGGAGTGAGAATGGTGTGGCCAGGTGTGCCTGCCACAGTGGGTACCAGCTGTCTGAAGACAAAAAGGCCTGTGAAGGTAGGAGGCTTAAGCTGATGGCTTAATTGCACAGTGGTTTGAAATTTTGTACTAGTCAGTTTTGAGTAGTTGGAACAGCTAGGAGAAAAGGTATTTCCATTTATGCCAAAAATGAACACTTAAATTCTTATTTGATTACTCTGAAAGGTATTTTATAATGTTATAAGAAAGTCATAAAATTCTTAGTTACCACAAAAAATGACCTAGTGCGGTTTCAGAATTAATGCTTTTTGTGTTCTGTTTTTTATTCTAGAATTAATATTTCAAAACCCTGCATAACCACATAGGGAGTTTTTGATTATATACTACAGAAGGTGGGGATAACCTTTGAAAAACAAGTATGTGCAAATGAGTTCTCTCAGAAGTTAGGAATAATTAAAATGAGAAAGAAAGAAACTATAAATACAAGGTTACACATTTCCGTTTCCTAGAAATAGCAAAACAGACGTACTTCAATTCAGAGATGAAAGGGATAAATTGTTTCATGACTGGCACCAATAAATGAAGGAGTTCCTGTGGGAGAGTCTTTGTTTTAATAACTTCTGAGAAACTACAGAATCTTTCATTTTTATCATGGCATTTTTGTGAAATGAGAAACAGTTTATTTGGATTAATTATGAAAACAGCAAAATGTTCTCTGACTCACAGGACTGATAAACATTTTGAGAAATTGAAAAGGAACTAGACATAAAAATCAATGTGATGTTAGTTGATTTTTTTTTCAAAAATAAAGATTTAGTGGATTTTTAACATATTATTCTGACAAGAAATTCTTCTTTTCCTCATTTCTCAGAACACTTCTGGTTCAGCATCTCGCAGACCAGACAGAGCAGGAGCTTCAAGAATATTTGTTGAAAATGGACAAATAGGATTAACAGAAACATAGATGACTTTCAGTTTTTCAGACTTTTATATTAATATCCAATACATTGATCCTAAAGATCTATTTTCAATGTCCCTGCATGCTTTAGGCTTAACAAATCATGAGAATGGGGAGATGGCATTCAGTTCTGCAAAAAAAGGAGGATGTGCTGGTTAGAAAAAGTAACAAGACTGCTTTTGTTAAGAGGAAGAAGTTGAGAAATTTGAAATCATACCAAAATGAAATGATCAGTTTCAGAAGATATGATACCAGCACCTCTACACCCATTTATAATAGAACAATGTACATGGACCGGTCAATTGTTATTATAGGGTACACCCCCAGATTGGATTTGCCCATGATTGCATCTTCCAATTTAAAACAAGGAGTTAATATTTCTATTTAAGAACAAAATATATTCACATAGTCAATCTACAATTATTTCTACTTTAATTGTTAAAGAATGGATTACAACTATCTTTGTTCCTTTCTCACATCTTTATTCTTTAATTAATAGCAGTTTGTTCTAATAGAAAAAAGTACTTGAGAGCATCAGACCAACACTGGATGGAAAGTCTTAAGTAGTTGGTATATTTAATAAATGCCCTTTCACACAAAGTATATGGAGCCCATGGTATTTATTGTTACATTGAGTGTTAGGGGTGAGATGGGGGAACAGTTGATTCACTTTTTACAACTTACAAATAAGCCTTAATTGGAGCTGCTAAGACAGTTGCTGTGTCTCTCTCTGCAGATATAAACGAGTGTGCTGAAGGGCTCCCTCCCTGTGCTCATCACTGTGTGAACTCAGAAGGCTCTTTCACTTGTGCCTGCCACCCTGGCTTTGAGCTAGGAGCTGATAGAAAACACTGTTACAGTAAGTAGCAACAATGTCAGCATAAGGAGTGACATTTTATAAGTATGGCACAAGAGTAAAATTTGAAAGAATGATATTGAAGATCTGTGCCAAGTAGAAGCTCCTGAGTATGTTCCCCAGTGGGATAAAGTGAGGGTGGAGGCTGGGAAATGTGGCCCGATTCTTTTCATTGTTGAGGAAACAATCAGATAGGAACTTCTTTGCATAATGGTGCATGATGTAGTCAATGAGGGCCAAATCTCAGATTTTCTGATTTGAAATTCCTGGGGCTCAGTTACTTTGGGTAGCATCTGCCTTCTTGCACCATTGATGCTAGCAATATTTGCTAAACACTAAAGATGCCAATGCAAGGCTCAAAGCTTTAATAGGAGCGAGGAAAGCATCAGAGGAAGGAAAGCTGTCACTGCAACTGCCTGCCAGGCGCATTGGATGCGAGTGTGGACCTTCCATGGTGACCCTTCTCCTGAGCTTGACAAATTACGCACGCCTCTTTAAGTGGTTCACTGTACTATGCATTCTCTTCACTGAATTCCTCTCATTTCCCTTCCAAGTAAGTGCTATCCTTCTCCCCCAACCATACTTTATTTCCATCTCAGCCCAGTCATTTAACTTAACATGTCCCTTATTTAGAATATATTAAAAATGCTAACCTGCTGAGTTGTCACTTGTAACTGCTAATACAGATACGTCCTTTTCAACTCCAAGCCACATAAATGAGCACATGGCCTACTTGACTAAGCTTAGAGCTGTCTAATACCAATCCATCAGCAATTCCCATCTTCTCCACTTCTGCCTCTATCCTTTTCAAGCTGCAGAGTGTTTTTCCTTTTATAAATTTATTTACATTTTACGTGTATTGTTGTCTTACCTGCATATATGTAAATGCATCACAAGCATGCAATGCCAGTGGAAGCCATAAGAGGGCATTGGACTCCCTGGAACTGGTTACAAACTCTAGCTAACCACCTTATGGGTGCTGAAACCAAATTCAATGAAGTGCTCCTAACTGCTAAGCTATCTTTCCCAACCCCCATCTTTTATTTTTCCTATCATAATTTTTCCTTTATCCTTGAGAATATCCTTGAGAAATCGTGAAATGTGATCACATTCACCACCACCACCTCCTTTTTGCTCTTCCAACTTTTCCCATATCTCTGTAAAATGTCCCCCTTTCAAGGCCATGTCTTTGATTTTTCCATAAACTACTAAGTGCAATTAGTGTGGACCGTATGTGTGTAGGTGTAGAGCCATTCACTGGAGCATGGGAAACCTACCAGGGGGCACACACACACACACACACACACACACACATGAGAAAAAAAGGAATGATTCTCCCTCTCCCAGCAGCCGTCAAGAGCTGATAGTTCCTCATTAAGGGATAGATCCTGGAGACACCTCCCCCCAATGTATGCCTGACGTTTGGCTCCCTGTACGTTGTGAAGGTCTTGTTCAATGACCACAGCTGCTGTAGTTTTTTTCTATTGCAGATTCTTCATTTCTGCCTCTAATGTGGTCTTGGCTCATTAGCAATATACTTCTTCTTGTCAGAAACTGGTTTTACTCAATGGTTTGTTTTCTTTCTGTAGTTCATAATTCTGCTCTACCAAGTGAGTGTAGCTTCATTCAAAGCAAAATACATTAACAGGGTTTTGTATTAAGCGCTGTAAATATTTCAAGTGACTCAGCAGTATGGCTAGAAAAATCCATACTACCATATTCTGCCATGTTCACTTACATTATATTAAACACTTTTAACTGGGTATGTTGGTGAATGCCTGGAATCTCAGGATTCAAGAGGCTGAGACAGGAAGATCATGAGTTGGAGGCCAGCCTTGGCTATATAATAAGATCCTGTCTAAACAAATACTCCCTTTCTTTTCTAAATCTTTTCATAATCTCCCTTTACTTTTGCTTTATCTTATCTTGTCTCTTATAGCATCAAAACATGGGTGTGAATTACTAAATGGATGCAACCTGAAAAGTCTCCCCAAACCTCCCATAGAATCAATAGGGAAAGCATCCACTCTGTTAGTGTGCAGGAATTGGTCAAGGCCATCTCCTCCCCTGGCCTATCGGTTTCTATTTTCTTTATGCTCTCAAAATATTGGCTCAAAATCATTCTAATCTTTTTGGAATCATCATTGCTCTATCTGAAAATATCATTATTAACATACAAAACAACATGTCTGAGTACTTTCTACTTTTAAAGTACCCTCAGATGAGCTCACATCTCACTAGAATTTGTATAGCAAAGATTTTGTTGGCTAAAATCAGTATGTCCTATTTCTCAGCCCTCTCATTTTCTCATCAGCTCGTATTGACCAGGTTTCCATCTCTATCTCTCCATAGTCTCTTCCATCTCTTTCCCTCCATGATCCTTCCATCTCTATCCCTCAGTGCTACCAGGTGAAATTATATCCTCACTGGTTTTACCCTGCTTGACCTCTCGGCATCACTGAGTGTTTGACTACCTTCACTGCTCTTGAAAATCTCTCTTTCTTTCTGTTCTCTTCCATTTTTTTAGTCTTCCTCTGTTCTAACTCTCTATCAAATTTGTGTTTCTAACTTCTCTCCTTTTAACGACATTACTGAACTATGTACTTAGCAGTCCCACTTGTGTAACCAATAGTCACTGAAATCTGAATAGAACTAACACTGGACTGTTGATAGCTAGTCTGTCCCAAATATATCCTTTTGACTCTTTCTTATCTTAGTGAAATATCCATTTAGTGCTTGTGTGGACAGCTTTAGTTGTCAACTTGGCATACCTGGGAAGAGGGAGCCTCAACTGGGGAATTTCCTCCATTTCACTGGCCTGTGGCCATGTCAGTGGGATATTTTCTTGATTGTTGAGTAATGTTGGAGGGCTCAGCCCACTGTGAGTGGTGCCACCCTGGGCATGTGGTCCTGTATTATATAAGAAAGCAGGCTGAGCACAGGCCAGAGGAGCAAGCCAGTAAGTAGCATGCCTCCATGGCCTGTGCTCCAGCTCCTGCCTCCAGGTTCCTGTCCTGAGTTCTTACCATGACTTCCCTCAGTGATGAACTGTGATCTGGGAGATGTAAGATAAAATAAACCATTTCCTCACCAACTTGGGTTTGATCAGTGTTTTTATTACAGAAAAAAAAATAAACCTAAAAGAGTGCTAAAACCAATAATCTAATAATAGAAATCGCTAAGTGGCAGGACTGGAACTTGAACAACGGACTTTCAACACTGCGTAAACTAGACTTCTACCTTCACCAACTGCATCTACGCATTATATGATTGTTTTGGTGTTACAGAAGCAGCAAAAGTAGAATGCTGGACAAAATGAATATTCTAGCATTCTTATCAAGCTTCTTCGCATGGAGCACCATTAAAAGTTATTAAATTCATTTTCCTCCTAGAATTCTGCTGCTAGGTTTTCCAATGTAGCTTTCAAGTCCATTGGTACATTTCAACTGTTTATATACTGTGGTTTCATTACAGTGATATTTGCCCTTTAAAGAGCAAAGTAAATAAGATGGGAGGGAGACTGGCTCCTAATTAGATATAACTTTTTCTGAAATTGAGCTCTTTTTTAATTCCTAGAGGATTCCTATTAGAAAAAGAAAAACATGAATGGAATTTTTCTTATTAATATTTGGTTATTAAATATATCCAGAGTTTAGGGGATAAGCATGTTTTATAAATTTCTAAAACGAATCTTGCAATCTGACTACACAGCACTGGTTATCATGAAAGAAGTGATCATTTTTAATGACGGATTATGAGTCAAACACTTTCAGTGGAATATACTTGAGAAAGCAATCTGCCTTAGAGTTGAATATATTAGTTAGAAATGCATTTTGACATTTCCTTCCCTATGTGACTATCTGACTAAGTCCTTCCTACGGTCATCTCCAGACCTCTATATTTACTAATGACATACAAATCTCTCTCAGTGACAATTTGTATTTTTAGGTTTTTCAAAGCCTATGTGCAGAGAGAATATTTTCAGAGCATAATATTTAGCAGTGAATTGTATACACATATCTAATAAGTATATTTAGGGTAACTGCTTTTACTTTTTCCTAGAAAAGTCTTTATGGTCCCATATTTTCTTTAGAGAAAGTCTTGAAAAATTTTACAATATAACCATTAAATCCTCAGTGTGCTCTGAACTCACTCTCACTATGTTGTGATCAGAATTCAGAAAGTTCCATGTATTTCTTTACTAGGTAAGACTTTCTTCACAAATTAACATTATGTCATTAGATACACGGAGTGCATATTTTATATATCAAGCAAATGACATATTCTCCACATACAAGAAGGAAAGGATTGTCATTCTAATTTTAAGCATGACTTCTAAACATTGTTTATATTTTAGTGCATGCTGGGTGTTTGTATGTGTCTATCAGCCAAGACATTTGTGTGGAGGTCAAAGGACAACATTCAGGAGTCCTTTTGTTCCTTTCACCATATGTGGCCCAAGAACTAAACTCAGGAGATTACTCTTGGTTATAAGCTTCTTTACCCACTGAGCTCTATCCCTCACCCAAGAATAATTTTTATAAGGTCTGAAACCTGGTCATTGTTTACCAACTAGATAAAGAAATCAAACTTGCAGCTTTCTTCTTGTGAGCAGTTATAGATCTAAGGTCTTTTTTATTTTGAGACATTGTAATATAGTTGAGCCTAAAAGTTGCTTTGTAGCTCAAATTGGACTGGAACTGGACCAAGCCTGACTCTGTCTTCCAAATGCTGGGATTACCAGTATGTGTCACCACACCGAGCTTGGACATCCTTTAATTCCATACATTTTTCATGAAGTTACTATGGTATCATTTGTTTTTATTTTTTTAATAAATAATTTATTGAGACTTTCATACATGCATATAAGGTGTTTTGATCAAATCCATGCCCACTCCCTCCCCTCCAACTCCTCCCATACCTCCCCATCACTTTTTTCTGATAACTTCATGTACTATTTTTTCTTCTTCAATTTTTTTAATGGGGCTTTTGGTTACTCTATCATTCCCCATTCTGAAGAGGTAACCCTGAAATCTTATAAGGATTAGATAAAAATTCCCAAATATTTTTGACATTTTTGGCATTTGGAATGGAGTAGGTTGCTAAGAAGCCCAAGGACATTGTGAGTTTTAGCCAAGAAACATGCTACTTTTCTTTTGGGTCTTTTTACCCTAACTGCCTAGCCAATTCCTACCTCCTATTCTTATAATGCCATCCTCTGAAGGGGCAAATTGCGGATAGGGAATCGGGACGCAGACTGCTCTGGCTTCTTCCATGCTGAACAGGGACGCAGGGTGAGGCAACTGGAGTACCCCTTCAGTGGGTCTATCTAAAAGTCTTCCAAATTGTATAACTCTTATCTCTAGGGGGAAAAGAAAGTCCTTGACTGGTGAATAGGCAATATGAAGGGGAAGTAAAGGTAAGCATAATTACAATTACAAGTTCTAGACACGGAACTAGAAAAAAGTCAGAACAGGGAAATTTTCAAGTGTTCATATGAGTCCATTGGAGTTCCTTGACAAGGGTTTCCAAAAGCATCCCTCTATTGGGTTCTTCCTCATTTTTCTTTTGTCTTCCAAGGCTGGAATCTAGAGTGATGGATTCAGGATTTGCTTTCATGTATTTCAATACCTGTTGGAGTGGTTAGAATCTCAGTTCCCTCTCAAAAGCTTCTAGATAGGGGGAGAAAACAAATTTATCCATCATTTTAGAACAATAGTTGGTTGTCTCCCTTAGCTACAGGTGGGCACTACAGTATTGGAGACCAAAATTTGAAGTCTTACATCTGAGCAGTACTTTCTGGTTGGGAACAAAATCATCAACGAGAAATAATTGTTTAAATAACTTTTTATATAGACTTAAGCTTAAATTCTGGAAAGTGTAATCCCTTGAACTCTTAAAGAAATATACTGATGACTTTACTCATTGGTTATACTTTCCTTTTGGGTGTTTAAGACCATGCAGTTGCCCAAATAAATCACTTTATTTTTACACTTAAAGCTATTTGAGGATCTGTTTCTCAGTGGTCACATGGGCTTGGGAGGACCTCCTGGCTCCTTTCTTTTACCAGTTCCATCTATGTGAAGATAAGTCAAAGGTCTTGCTTGACCATGTCTGGCTTCACTTGGAAGCATGAATGAGATGTTTTGTCTGAGTTGAACTTCCTCTTTGTAGACTGGACACTGGTTCAAGTCCATCTCATGGGGTCTCCATGTCCTCTCTGAACAAGAGGACAGGTGATTCACCATAATTACAGGACATTTTGAGAGATGTTCCATAGTCCCCTGAAAATTAGTCGACCTTGGAGGGCAAGGGCAAAAACTGTCCTTTAGGTCCCTCTGACCATATTAGTATAGGCCTCAAACTATGGCTGTTAAACTTTCAATAAAGTTAGTTCCACAAGTATAGTACTTTTAATTATCATGTGTGTATTGTTTTTGTCTCATCCTTCATATATCATAACAAACCTAAATGGATCTTTATCGCTTGCTTAGGCTTTCTCATTTTTTCTACTTCAGAAAATATCTCCATTCCCATTTCCTTTTAACATCTTTTACATTCTTGTTTTCTTTTTTCCTTAAATAATTATGAGACACAATAGCATTAACAAAATAAACTTTCCATCTATTGTGAGACCTCTTTTCTTGGGGATGCTAAGCAATACTTATTCCCTTTCAAGGTTCTAGTGTCCAGCCAATGAGTGATTAAAGTTTTACTGGGGAACCAATGAATTTACTGAGCTTACTTACCAAGATAACAGAGGGGTTGCTGAGGTGTATGTATGACCTGAGGGTATGCAAACTGGAAAGCCTTTATCCAGTATGGGTCATGCCTTCTCTTTCCAGCCTTCCCCAGATTGTACATTTTAGTCCTCCCCAAATCCAGGAGTCCATGCGTGATTAGGGTCAAATTACATTCAGTTGGCTGGGAAGAGTGGTTTGATAATGTGATAAGGTCCAATGACCTTCTTGGCCCTCCTTTAATGAATGAGCACAACCATCAACAAGCCCAATTGTGACAATGTTTAGGATCAGGCTCAGCTGAAGTCGAGATGATGGTAGTTATTTCATGCAGAAGAGACTGCTGTATAGCATCATCTTATTAAAAGGTCATGGGATTTAAAAGAATTTGGTGCTAGGATCCACATATGAGGGAGAACATACATCGTTTGTTTTTCTGAGTCTGTGTTACTTCACTTAGTATAACAGTTTCTAGATCCATCCATTTACCTGCAAATTTCATTATTTCACCTTCTTTACTGCTGAATAGAACTCCATTGTGTAAATATACCACATTTGTTGTTAACCATCAGTTGAGAGGCACTTAGCTTATTTCCATCTCCCAGTTATTGTGAAAAGAGCAGCAACAAACATGGTTGTACAAGTGTCTCTGCAATAGGATGAGTCCTTTGGGTATGTGCCAAGGAGTGGTATAACCAGGTCATATGGTAGATTCATTTTTAGTTTTTTAAGAGTTCTCCACACTGTTTTCCATAGAGGTTGCATGAATTTGCACTCCCACCAGCAGTGAATGAGCATCCCCTTTCTCCACATCCTCGCCAGCATTTGGTATCATTTGTTCTCTTGATCTTAGCCAGTCTGATTGGAGTAAGGTGATACCTTAGGGTGGTTTTAATTTGCATTTCCCTAATTACTAATGATGTTGGATGTTGAACACTTGTTGGGATGTTTCTTAGCCATCTTTATTTCTTCATTTGAGAACTACCTGTTTAGATCTTCAGCTCATGTTTTAATTGGGCCATTTGGTTTCTTGATTATTTGTATTTTGAGTTCTTTATGTATTCTGGATGTTAAACCCCTGTCAGATGTGTCACTGGTGAAGATTTTTTTCCCATTCTGTGGGTTTTCTCTTCACTTTTTTGGTTGTTTCTTTTGCTGTACAGAAGCTTTTTAGTTTAATGAGGTCCCACTTGTTTTCTGATGACCTTACTTCCTGAGCAACTGCTGCTGATTTAGAAAATCCTTTCGTACATCTATACTTTGTAAGTTAGTGCCAATATTTTTTTCTAATAGTTTCAGGGTTTCCAGTTTCACACTGAGGCCTTTGATCCATTTGGAGTTGGCTTTTGTGCAAGGTGAAAGATAAGGATCTAGTTTCATTCTTCTATAGGTGGATATCAAGTTTTGCCAGCACCATTTGTTGAAGATGCTGTCTTTCCTCCATTGTGTGTTCTTGGCACCACTGTCTAATATCAGGTGGCTGAAATTGCGTGTACTCAGGTTTAGATCTTCAATGATGTTCCATTGATCTATGTGTCTATTTTTGTGCCAGTACCATGCTGTTTTTAAGACTATAGCTCTGTAGTATACTTTGAGATCTGGTATTTTAATCCCCCCCACCCCCAGCATTGCTCTTTGTGCTCAGGGTTGCTTTGGCTACCTGGGTCTTTTATGCTTCCATATGTATTTAAGGATTTTTTTTTCTAATCCTGAGAAATATGTAATGGGGATTTTTAAATGGGATTGCATTGAATCTATATATTGCTTTTGGTAGGATGGTCATTTTCCCACTATTAATTCTTCCAATCCATGAGCATGGGAGGTCCTTCCAACTCCTGGGTCTTCCTCAATTTCTTTCTTTAACAATTTAAATTTTTCATTGTAGAGATCTTTGGTGTCTTTGATCAAATTTATTCCAAGATTTTTTTTTTCAGCTATTGTGAATGGGAGCATTTCTCTGTATTCTTTCTCTAATTGCTTGTTATGGGTATATAGAAAGGCTACTGATTTTTGTAGATTGATTTTATAACCTGCCACTATACTGAAGTGTTTGTTGGTTCTAGGAGATTTTTTGGTAGAACTTTTAGGATCTCTTAGGTATAGTGTCAAATCATCTGCAAAAAGTGATAGTTTGACCTCTTCTTTTCCAATTAGTGCTCCTTTAATTTCTTTCTCCTGTCTTATTGCTCTAGCAAGACTTTCAAGCAGTATGTTGAAAAGGAGTGGAGATAGTGGACATCCTTGTCTGGTTCCTGATTTCAATGGGAATGCTTCCAATTTTTCTCCATTTAGAATGATGTTGGCTGTGGGTTTGTTGTATATGGCTTTAATTATGTTGAGGTATGTTCCCTCCAGTCCAGTTCCCTCTAGGACTTTGAATATAAATGCATGCTGAACTTTGTCAAAAGCCTTTTCTGTACCTATTGAGATGACAATGTGGTTTTTGTCTTTGAGTCCATTTATATGATTAGTAATGTTTGTTGACTGGCATATATTTAACCATCCCTGCATCTCTGGGATAAAGCCTACTTGATCATGGTGAATGACCTTTTTGACGTGTGTCTGTATGTGGTTTGAAAGTATTTTGTTGAGAATTTTTGCATCTATGTTCATTAAGGATATGGGTCTATAGTTTTCGTTTTTGGTTGTGTCTTTACCCAGTTTAGGTATTAGAGTGATGCTGGCTTCATAGAAGGAATTTGGGAGTTCTTCTCTTTTCATCTTTTTGAATAATTTCAATAATATTGGTTGGAGGTCTTCTTTAAATGTCTGGTAGAATTCTGCTGTAAATCTATCTCAGTGTGGGCTTTCTTTAGTTGGGAGGTTTTGTATTACTGTTTCAATTTCCTCATAAGTTATGGGTCTGTATAAATTGTTGATCTCTTCTTGGTTTAACTTTGGTGATTTCCATAATTTTAGCTATCCATCCATTTCTTTTAGATTTTCAAATTTTGTAGTGTATAGGTTTTTAAAATATTCCCTTATAATGGTCTGGATCTTTTGGGTGTCTGTCGTGATGTTTCCCCTTTCATCTCTGATTTCGATTTTGATTTGCTCTTTCTTTCTTTTGATTTACTGGGCTAAGCGTGTGTCTATGTTGTTTAGCTTTTCAAAGAACCAGCTCTTAGATTCATTGATTCTTTGCATTTCTTTCTTTGTTTCTATTTCATTCATTTCTGCTCTGATTTTTGTTATTTCTTCTCTTCTGCTGGGTTTGGGTTTCATTTGTTCTTGCCTTTCCAGTGCCTTGAGTTGCAGTGTTAGGTCATTTACTTGGACTTTTTCTAATTTTTTAATGAAGGCACATAGAGCTACAAAATTCCTTCTTTGGACTGCTTTTAAAGTGTCCCAGAGGTTGTGTTGTGTTATATTGTCCTTTTCATTGAATTCCAGGAATTATTTTATTTCTTTCTTAATTTCTCCTTTGACCCACTCATTGAATCACCACGAGTTCCTGTAGTGACTAGGGCTTTGTCCAGTGTTGATTCTGAGCTTTATTGCATTGTGGTCTGAAAGAATGCATGGAGTTATTTAAATTTTTTGGTATTTGTTGAGGTTTGTTTTGTGGTCCAATATGTGATCAATTTTTGAAAAAGTTCAATGAGGTGCTGAGTAGAAAGTGTATTCTTTGGTGTTTGGGTGGGATATTTGAAAGATGTCTGTTAGGTCCATTTGATGCATGGTATCATTGAATTCAGACTTCTCTCCGTTTATTCTTTGTCCAGTTGGCCTGTCTAATGGAGACAGTGGGGTATTGAAGCCCCCTACTATTACTGAATTGGGTTTGATCTGTGTCTTAAAGTCCTATAGTGTTGTTTTTATGAATTTGGGTGCACCAGAGTTTGGTGCATATATGTTAAAGAGTGTAATATCTTCTTGGTTAATTGTTCCTTTGATTCTATTGAAGAGACCCTCCTTATCTCTTCTTACTTTGAAGTCTATATTTTTCAGATATTAGAATTGCAATCCCTGCTTGTTTCTTAGTGCCATTTGCTTGGAATATTCTTTTCCATCCTTTTACCTTAAGGTAGTGCCTGTACTTGAAGATGAGATGGGTTTCTTGCAAACAGCAAAGAAATTGATTTTGTTTCTTAATCCATTCACTCAGCCTGTGTCGTTTGACTGGGGAGTTCAGTCCATTGATATTTAAGGTTATTATTGAAAGATGTGTATTGGTTGCCATCATTTTGATTACTGTTCATGTTCTACGTCTAATTTTGTGTTTCCTAGATTATACCTTTATTTACTTACTTTTGTTGCCTCTGGAGTATAGTTTTTCTCTCTCTGCTCTCTGTATTTCTTCAAGTACTCTTTGAAGGGCTGGTTTTGTGGACATGTATTCTTTCAGGCTTTTCATGTCATGGAAGATTTTGCTTTCCCACTCAACTATAATAGTTTTTTTTGCTGGGTAATGTATTCTGGGCAGATCTATTGTCATGTAGAACTAGAAATACCTTGGTCCAGGCTCTTCTGGCTTTTATAGTTAGCGTTGATAAGTCAGCTGAAATTCTGATGGGCTTTCCTTTGTATGTGACTTGTTTTTCTTTTGCTGCTTTCAGTACTCTCTCTTTGTTCTGTACATTTAATGTTTTTACTATAATATGTCATGGGGAGTGGGAGTTTCTTTTCTGATCCTGTCTATTTGGTGTTCTATGTGCTTCCTGTATTTGTATGGGGATGTCTTTCCTTAATTTCAGGAAATTCTCTTCTACAATCCTGTTTAAGATCTGGTCAACACCATTAACCTGAAATTCTTTTCCTTCCTCTACTCCTATGATCTGTAGATTTGGGCTTTTCATGGTGTCCCACATCTCCTGCATATTCCATTCCTGTGCTTTATTAAATTTTCCATACTCTTTGCTTGAGTGGTCCAATTCTTCAACTTTATCCTCCAGTCTTGATATTCTGTTTTCCATTTCATTCATTTTAGCAGTGAGGCTTTTCCCTCTGGTTCAAGTTGCTTTATTGAGTTTTGCATTTCCTTCTTCATTTCTGCCTGAGTTTTCTTCAATGTTTCTATCTCTTTTGTGAATTCATTCAGAAGTTTATCCTTATCTTTTTTTAGCTCTTTGATTTGTTTCTTTGTGTGTTCTTTAAATTCATTGAATTCTTTGATCATGTTGATGATTGTTCTTTTAAATTCAGTGTCCTGGGTTATCTCTAGAGGGTTCTCCTTATAGAATTCTCTACAGGATTGGTGGAGTTAGGTGGTGACATAGTATTTTGGCATTCCGTTTTATTATTCTTTCGTTGTGATCTTGGCATGTGAATTTCTTTTGTTGTTAGTGATTCTGATATGAGAATTAAGTTGAAGTATGCTTCTGTTTGCATTATCTGGGTGCCTAGATCCTTTATTGGTTATGTAAAGCTGGTTGGTACGTTTCAGGTTGGTTTCAGGTTCTCTCATGTTTAATTTGGAGGGAACTGATGGCTTCAGATCAGCTATTCAGGAGTACCAAAGAAGCCCAATTCAGGTTCCAGTCAGGTATACTCAGGCTTCCTTTACCACATGGAGGCAAGATCTGAGCACTTTCAGGCAGTCCACCCTCTCAGGTTGTCTGCTAGGATCTCAGCCTTACCCTATCAATGCCAGATCTGCCCTTGGGCCTTGAGAGGGGCCTCATGAAGTCCCAGGGAGGGAGATGGGTATGATGCTATTAGGGGAAGCTCATTCGGGGGCTCTCAGGCAGTCCCCTGTGTTC
The DNA here is from genome assembly GCF_000622305.1 of Nannospalax galili. NCBI lineage: Eukaryota > Metazoa > Chordata > Mammalia > Rodentia > Spalacidae > Nannospalax > Nannospalax galili. The sequence continues at coordinate 3,105,165 of NW_008335436.1, read as the reverse complement.
TCAGCCCCTCTGTCAGAGAGAGGCCAGAGGGAGGCCAGAACTCAGCACTCTCTGGTGGTCTGCTGAGATCAGAACCACTACACAATGGAGGTCAGAGGTCGGAACCCACCCTCTCAGGCTGTCTGCTAGGATCTCCCTATGATATCACTTATGTATGACAATAGCTTCCAGCAGATTTAAAGCTGTATTCTTTCAGCATCATAGGTACCTAGTAAGAAGGGGGAGGGGTCTCCACAAAAATCTCCAGAGGGATCATTTTCTTGATTCTTTTCCTGAAAAAAAATGATATTAGAAAATTTATTGTGTTTTCCAGTAACTTAATCTACTCCAGAGATCAAAACTCTCCACACCAACACAAGACAGTTAATAGAATTGTGTAATGTTGGTCAATGGAAATAAGGATTTGTGAGGTCTGTACTAATTGGAGCTCAAGTTCTGGGACTAAAGTTGAGAGACTACTTGCCTCCTGGTAGGTACTGTCCAGAAGGAACTAGTGCTCTGCCACTGTGTCTATAGTCCCTGATTCATTTAACATGGGCTTACTAGACAACCATGTTAACATGCCACAAGCTTTTCCTAGCACTGGGGATGCAATAAACAAACCAATATGTCAAGATTCCTGCATTCATGGAACATAAATTCAAATAAAAGGGATGTAAAATTAAAGTCATCAAATATGCATGATTACTTCCCAAAGTAATATTGTAGGCAGTGTATTGATAATTCAAATATCTAAACTCTAAAATGTTCCAAAGCTCTATAATATAAATATTGACATCACACCACAGTTGAAAATTCCACTCCTGACCTCATTTGATGGACTGTAATAAATAAATGTGGGGCTGGAGAGATGGCTCAGTGGTTAAGAGCACTGACTGTTCTTGCAGAGGACCCAGGTTCAATTCCCAGCACCCACATGGTGGCTATGTTCCATCCTTAACTCCATTTCCAGGGAAATCCGAAGCCCTCTTCTGATCTCCGCAGCATTGCACGACATGAATGCATTCATACACATGCAGGCAATACACTCATACACATAAAATAAAAATAATAATTTTTTTAAAAATTAAATGTATGTGTACTAAAATATTGTGTAAGATTACTTTCAGTCTACATGAGCAAGCCAGATACAAAACACAAATGAATCTGATGTTTAGAAATGGATCTCATTCCCAAGATGTGTGTGTGTGTGTGTGTGTGTGTGTGCCTCTGTGTGTGTCTGTAAACAAGATTAGAGTCATCTGATAAGCTGTAACGTTGGGGTAAAGTAAGACAGTACATTGAAGATGCCAAAGACAGACTTGTATATCATACAGGTAGAGGAGAAAAGGTATACGGAAAAGAATATTCAAGAATAATTCTTGGCCTGAAGCCTCGCTAAGCAGGAGACTAAGAATGACTTTTATCAAAATGTGGAGTTCAAGGAAAAAGTACATTTAATTAGGCAGATAAGGAGAATGTTCAGAAATCACCAGTTCTATCTTCAGTGTGTGAATGGTGATTAGCAATGACAACTGTGCAATGTCTGCCTATTTTCTGACCAGACAAAATAACACTGATGTTTGTACAGCTCAAGGCTGGATAATGGTATCTAATCTGTGAAAAAGAATAGGTTCATGTGAAAAGTGGGAGACCTTGGAGGAGAAATCAAAAGGAAATTAAGACTGCGAACCCAATGGTCAGGAAAGAATAGGAATAAGTTAATAAGCAATAAAAGTAACTTTTAGCTTACAGTGCTACCAGATTTAGTGTGCATAGATTTGTGCCACCACTGGAACTGAGACTAAGTAGTTTTATCATGTGAGAAAACTCCCATTTGATATTCCTGGGTTATCCCTTATTCCATGCTTACCCTTCACCTGTGAAAATTACTGATCTGCTCTCCATTGCTGATATTTATTTTTCCAGAATGTTACAAAAGTGACATTGACCCAGCAGAACCTTTCTTCCAGCATAGCCTTGAGATTTCAGTCAAATGATTGCTCACATGAATAGTGGTGTTTTCTGTAGTGAGTAGTATTTTACCTAATGGACATAGGACTACTGGATTCAGAGTCACCCAGGAGAGGACATTTGAATTATTTACAGATTTATAGCACTGTATAAAGAGAACCACCATGCACATTTCTATATAGCTTTTTATGCATACTTGAGGGTTTTTCCTTCTGTAAATATCAAGAGCTTGAATTGCAATGCCATAGGATAGGTGTGTATTTATATTTAAGACATTAAATTGCCACACTATGTTTTGAAATGACTATCACCTAAGTTAGTAACTTCTTAATATTTAAAAATAGATTTCATTTTTTAAGAAAACATAAAATTCCAGATTTCTACGAACATTTTCTCAACTTTCAAAACACTTTAATGGTCAAATACTGTGTGTGTGTGTGTGTGTGTGTGTGTGTGTGTGTGTGTGTGTGTCCCACTAGTTTTCCTTGCCATTCGCTCCATATGTTAATTATAGGGAAATCTAGAGGGCCAGATGTTTAAGATTATTTACTGCTTATCATACAACCCTGAAGTGTCAGGTCTTCTGACTTTAAATTTCATGGTTTTCTAGTTTATCACAGACTACTTCTCTTATGAAAATTATTACTATTGAAATAGGTTACACTTTGTTCAAATTATTTTCTGTTTGCAAGTGGGATTATATAGGAAATCATCCCTGAATTGGAAAAAAAATCCCATCTACTGACTCCAGTGCCTTGGACATGTTTTTTATCCTTTATGAACATTATATTTTTAATATGGTAAGAAAAAATCTTAACATTTTTATGTCTCTTTTGTGTACTATAGGTGTTGAATAAATGTACATAAAATAATGTATTTTAACTAGAATTTAGCACTCACAAAGAAAATCTTAAATGAGTGCTTATCTGAACTTATATGAAATCAATTTGAGAGAAATGGGAAAAAGGTGGCCTGGAGACCTGGCCTTTAATACCAATGCTGCTTTACATGTTACTAAAGAGGTGATTCCACATCAATCAAAGTTAACTTTTCTGAAAGATAATGGGGATTTTCTTGATGGAGTCTAAGATAACCACTATGATTCTTTATGTGAATAACAGCAGCATATACAAAGAGAAAGCATTTCAGGTCTGTATCATGATGCTATAGTTCAATATGTCATGAAAAGAACAATTCCCTCTGTTTTTTCAGTCTTTCAGTGCTGCTAGTATTCCTTAATCATAAACTAGCTGTTTCTAACAGGTTCTTGCTTTCAACAGTAAGTTAATTAGTATAATCCTTCCTTACTTCATTTAATCTTTGGAAATTTGTTTTTGAACATCTGGTATGAACTGATATGATGTGTGAACATGCTAGAAGAGGGCAGCACAGTTGAACCAGTTGTGATGGACCTGCAGAGGGTACTTGGGGAGCAGTCAAGCTGCTGTCTGCTAAAACAGGAGGCTATGGTGAGGAAAGATGACCTTTGGAACTTGGGGATCTCTATGTAGCTTCAATGATGAATGTGCTCATAAGGAGGGCCAAAATTCCAGATACTCTGGTCCTGTTCTTCCTGCTGTCTTCTTCTGTAGACTCAGGAGCTAAGACTGGAAGGAAAGGAACCAATGTGGGTGCTGTTGAGGCAAAGAGAGTGTCCACACACATGATACCGAGCAATGTTCAAAACACAGCAGTCAGCATATCTACATTCCACACTTTAAACATTGACTCAAATGTTCTACTTCTCACTTTTCATTTGGAAAATCCGTGCCTATCAGGTCTGTGTGCTCAAAACAGTGAACATTCACATGCTGAGCGTGATGCCCAACAATAATGCCCCAAACGAGCAGCACATGCCAGGGCTGGCAAAGTGTTTTTCAAATTAATGGTCTGCTAAAATAATAAGTGAGATTCTTAGGTTCTTATGCATCAGAGCTGATTAACACACCACCATGATACTAGTTACATATTACCAGGAAATCTTATTATATGTTCTAAGATTGAGCATATATATATATATATAATTTCCTAAAGTCAGCATCCTTTGAGTATTTAATGACCACAAGCACACTCAGCACCAGCTTTCTTATCATTTACAGGTTTATTAACATTTCAGTATAGTATAAGGATGCATAATACCTGTGGCTTAATAGTCCTTAGACTGTTGCTTTTGTATTTGCAAAATGTTAATATACTTCCAATAAAGTGCATCATCCTCTCAACAAAGCATGCCCATTGTTGACATATAGTCCAAATTCTCTGTTGTTATGTTAATAAACCCTTTCTGCTTGTTTTGAAAAGGGATTGAATTAGAAATTGTCAATAGCTGTGAACAGAACAATGGTGGTTGTTCGCATCACTGTGAACCTGAAATTGGTGGGCCCCGTTGTTCCTGTAACCATGGACACCAGCTTGACACCGATGACAAAACATGCATAGGTAATATTTGGTAAATGCCTTTTTCATTCAAAGCTTCTTTGGAATCATTTACTGTTTTCATGTTAATACATATTGCTATAATGTGAGCCACAGCCCTCAGACTAAAGACAGAACTGAATTAAACAATGTCACTAGCCATTGATTCTTGGCAAGACATATCCTTACATTAGATATTTGCTCTGAAATTAAGTAAATTAGAAAACTTTTGATGAGATATATGGGCTATTAACTCTGTGTGAATAGAAGTTTTTAAGATTTATTTCACAAAACGGTCCATCTAAAACATCTAATTCGTATGCCAACAATAAATGGTACGAAAGATTCCACTTCTCCCTACTTCAAACACAAACTGAGTCATGTCCATTGGTTTTCAGGTTGTAATGACTTGGATAATTGTTACATGTGTTATAGTACATTTTTCCAAAAGTTTAAAATATTCTTTGGCCATTCCAGGTCAAACCATTCTTTCTTTCTTTAAAAACTTATGTGTATACTGTATGTTATATGTGAGGTTCAGAAGAGGTTGGATCGCCTGGAGCTGAAGTTACAGGCAGTGGTAAGCTGCCTGATGTGGAGCTGGGAACTAAACTTGAATCCTCTGCAACAGTTGTACATGCTCATAATTGTTAAGCCATCTCTCCAGCTCCCAATCCCATACTTAATGGATAGTTTCAACAACATATTGTTATAATTTATATAATTTATATTTATAAAGTCCATTTGTTATCATTGATACTTATGTCATTTATATTATTTGGGACAGTGAGAAAAATAAATGTCAGTGTGGCCTTCCCTCAAAATGAAATGTTGAATCTAGTTGTTTTAGTATTTATCTCCTACATATAGGTGTGCTGAGCATCAAGTTGTGTTCTCTTCATTCAGGAAAGATGACACAACATTTGCTCACTTTCATGAATGATGTTGTAAGTTTCCTCTCTTTAAAGTCATAATTCAAATGCTAAAAGTTCTTTTCTCGTCGCATGCTACTCTGTATGATGAGAGGAGTTTAAAGTATTAAGAACCGAGTTTTGTTCATTTATTTTGTTCTTCGGCACTATGAGAATCAGAATGAATCTCGTGGAATTCCACAGTATTCTGGTCTCATAAATTATTTAAACCAAACAGCATCATTGCATATGTTTCATGATCCAGCAGAGTCTTCTACGCTGCATTGAGTCCTCAGTGTCCAACAGATAAAAAGCAGTTGTTTTCCTTACCCTCTTTTGAATTGAAAGATATGCTGGTTTTCCTATTCCATTAAAATTTATATTAACAAAAGAAATTAAAGATTCCCTACTTCTATCCTTCCTTCCTTTCTTTGCTCCCTCCCTCCCCCTGTCTTTCCTCTCTTTCTCTTTCTTTCTTTCTTTCTTTCTTTCTTTCTTTCTTTCTTTCTTTCTTTCTTTCTTTCTTTCTCCCTGACCCTCTCTGACTCTGTGACTCCTTCCTCACTTCTTTCTTCCTTTCCCTCTTCCTTCCTTCACTGCCCTCTCTCCATCCCTCCCTCCCTCCTCCCTCTCTTCTTCCTCCTCCCTCCCTCTCCCCGGTCCCTCTTCCTTCTGCTCTCTTTTTGTTTTCTCTTCTTCATGTCTGTGCCAAATAAAGAAAACTGAAGTTTTTCTAAAGCTTTTTTTATTTTAATTTGATTTCTTTATTCTTTGAAAAGTACAATTCAAGAAAGTTCTTATTTACAGCTAGAGAAACAGCATCTGCCAGGGTCAAAATGCAGAAAACTGCATATTTATGAGATTTCAGCAGTCAACAAGACAATGCTACATTGCTTATGGTTCATTGTATTTCATTTTTCCTACAGTAAAACACATTTCTGAAGTCCAAATATTCAATAGAGTGAGGCAGTAAGAATTTGGAATATGCCCCATTTGCCTGTGAACAAGTCAAAATCATGAATGCTTTGTAAAAACGTTTATGAATTTTATCCTATGTTATCATGCGAATGTATAAGAAAACCAAAACAATTTGGCTAGTACACTACTGGTCATGAGAGTGGTACTAGGAGCTGAACCCGGGTCCTCTGTAAGAGCACCAAGTGCTCTTAACCACGGAGCCACCTCTCCAGCCCCTAAGAAGACATTTTAAAATCAAAAGGAAAAGAAAAGAAAGAAAATATATGGAAAATAAAACCCACAAAACTGAATGTTTTTAATGAAATGAAACTGGTTTACCTGTTGTTTTTCTTTAATCTTCTGTGTTCACCCTGTTCAATCTAAAAGGCATAAAAAGACTTACTATGGGAAAAGGAATAAAATCATCCAGAATTTTATGAGTGGCATGGCTTGTGACATTTTGCAGGAGAAAGAATGCTTTGTGTCCAAATGACCTTCATTTCGATAGTTTATGGTGACCCTTCATCTACACAGACTGATTGCATTTTCTTTCCTTCCTGTCTCTTGTCTTCATTTCCTTGAGTCTGTACCTTCCCCAAGGTTAATTGAGACATTGACCTCCTTTTATCTGTGGTTGCTCATGTAGTCATCTAGCAACAGGATTCAGGAAGGTCAGCAGTGACAGGCCACCCAACCTAACAGCTCCACACACTGAGAGAGTTGAACTGAATGAGGGGTTTAAAGCCAAATACATTGACAGTACAATCCCCAGTTGCCCAGAGTAAAGAAAACAGAGCTAAGGACCCCTTCTACTCTTTGACTATTATATTTAAAATGATCTCTTCAAAACTCAGGTCAATAGACAAATGTTTGGCTGAAGTTTCATCTTGACAACTACTGGTATATTTTGATTTTCTCCAGTGTATCTAAGTCTTATGAAGGAACATTCATGACTGTCGGTTTCTATAACAAAAGTGCTATATTGCTTTGGTTTAAACAATTACTCACCTGACAGAATATCCCAGGTTAATGATTTCACAGTGGTAATGGAAACCCACAGACCTTCACTTATCTCCCCCAAACATCATCTGGATGTTCAAGCAAATGCTCTCACACATTCCCTAATTCAGGCCACAATATTTAAAGTAATTTTGCTTCCTTGTCTCAGAAGTGTAGTTCCCACTTGTCTCCTTGGCTGAGTGGAAGAACTTTTAGTTGGGAACACTTTTTGATCTGAAGTTCTTGAAGAATAAACACATTATGGAGTCTGAGATTGTCTTCCTTCTTGCAGCTGTCAAATGTTACTAAATGGAATTCTTTGGCTCTTCTTTCTCAATTCTGTCTTTTTGTTCTTCAAGCTCTGTTTATTCAGTCAGATTGCTGTTTAAACTAGAAAAATAGTAGGGATCTCGTTTCCTATGCTTATAAGTACATTTGGAGATTATTTACATTCCTTTAAAATAAATAACAGATGCAGAAGAAGCAGGCGAGAAGCATAGACCAAAAGTAGGTGTCATTACTTTTGTGATAATTTCTTCAATATCTGCTCCTTGTGACCTAACAAATGGGGAATGATTAGTAAAACTGTTGTAATTTAGAAATGAGACCTCTCAGAGCTTCTGTAGCCTTGTTGAATTCTGCTTCCTGTAATAACAGAAATGTCCTTTCCCCTCAGACCTTGATGAATGTGAGACTGGAGAAGCCTGTTGTGCCCAGCTCTGCATCAACTATTTAGGAGGCTATGAATGCACCTGTCGGGATGGCTTTCAAATCAGTACCGACGGTTGTGGATGTGATGGTAAAACCCTTGAAAGCTAATGGAATAATTAATGAGATAGATCAATCAATGAGGCTTGAGCTCAAATTCGGGCATCTTTCACATTAAAGAAATTTGGATTTCTGCAGGGTTCCACTGTATTATCACATGGACTTGAATGCTTGTATCTACCAAGAGCCTGAGATTTTCATCAGTGAAATGAAGAGAGAATAGGGTTTGTGACTAAATTAGGAAAAGTAATAAATGGAAAGTAGTAATACTATGTTTGACCTAGATACCCACTCTGCTAAAAGCAGCTATGATTATTATGATATTCATTGGTCCACAGCACTTTTCACACACACACACACA